>NW_017725185.1:63694-80738 GCF_001865875.1 Lupinus angustifolius
GGCAGCCAACATAGTAAGCCTTCAGTTATTGGTTATGTTGATTCGGACTATGCAGGAGACTTGGATGATAGAAGGTCCACAACGGGGTTTGTCTTCACCCTTGCAGGTGGACCAATTATGTGGAGATCATCAGTTCAGTCTGTTGTTGCTATGTCCATAACTGAAGTAGAGTACATGGCAGCTGGTGAAGCTTCTAAGGAAGCCTTGTGGCTTATGGGACTAGTAAATGAGTTAGGCATTGAGCAAGGTGGAGTTCCGCTGCATTGTGACAGTCAGAGTGCTATCTTCTTGGCAAAGAATCAGGTGTATCATGCTAGGACCAAACATATTGATGTGAGATTTCATAAGATCAGAGAGTTGGTAGCTTGTGGGCAGATACTATTGCAGAAGGTTCACACTTCAGAAAATGCAGCTGATATGTTAACCAAACCGGTTACTGTGGACAAGTTCAGGCATTGCCTGAGCTTGTTGAACATTCACTGATGATGGACTATGGAGCGCCCCCAACCCAATGGCGGAAGATGGAGATTGATGATATTCGCCAAGGTGGAGATTGTTGTGCAATGACTCATATCTCTAGATAACAGCAATACAAGTTATGGGCTTGGGCTGATGTAAAGGGGTTGGGGTAGAGGGCTATATATATTGATGTTATGTAAACCTATGGTAACAAGGAGAAGAATAGTAAAACACTACTCCTTATTCTCTAATAATATATAGTGGTAGCCGCTCAATGCTCCCGGGGACGTAGGCACAATTGGCCGAACCTCATTACCAAATCTCTTGTGTTATTCTCTTGTCTCTATACTCTTTATTATTTGATTGTTCGCTTGTTCCCAACAGTATATTTTTCTGTTTTAGCCATTTTCATCGAGTTTTAGTTTTACAATTGAGCATGCTTTCATATTTGGTTTTTATTTTTCTGCACTATACTTGATTACTCCTTATTCATGAAGTTGTATCTTATTATAACATTTTCCTCTAGTCATTTAAGATTACTTTCGGTGTTTTGATAAATATGTCAATTTTTTTTAAAAATAAAGTTAGCATTCTAGAGAGTATATGCTCTTCTATTTAAAAATTTTCATCGGGTTTTAATTTTGCATTTCAGCATACTTTCGTATTTGTATTTATTTTTGTGCTCAAAATTGACTAAGTACACTTGAGTTTTCTTTATTGATTACTCTTTATCCATCATGTTGTTTCTTATTAAAAATGTTTTCCTCTAGTGGATTCAGATTACTTTTGGTTTTTTTTCTCTATATGTTAGTGTTATTTGTAAATAAAGTTACCATTCTAGAGAATATGCTCTTCTATTTTACTCATTTTCATCAACCTTTATTTTTCATTTGAGCATCCTTTTGGGTTTGTCTTTTATATTTTTTCCACAACATTTACTCATCACGTACTAATTATCTTTATTAATTACTCTTTATTTACCAAGTTGTTTCTTAAAAAAAATTCTCTAGTCGATTGAAATTATTTTTGGTGTTTTGTTAAATGTGTGAGTGTTCTTCAACAAATAAATGGATAACCAAAGATCAAACTACTTTTGGTGAGATACAAGAGGATACATAAATCATCAAAACCTTCAACCAATTTGAGAAGCCTCATTTTACACCTACTCCTCATCCTTAACCATTTTATCCTCTTACTCATAATCAAGAAAGATAGTCTCGAAAATAAAAGAGAAAAAGTTTTTACTATGATAATACTCTCATGTCCTACTCCGAGTTGTTATCATAACTTTGTTAGAGTTCTTTGATAACTCCTCTTCCTTTTAAGAAAGTGGAACCTCCCTACTTAGAGGGATTCACCCTGAATGGTCATTGTGAATATAATAAAGGGATAATATGTCATCCCACAAATGAATGTAATCAATTAAGGGGTAAAATACGAGATCTAATTGATGAAGGGCTGGTCAAGTTTCAGGGAAGTGTTTTGATTTGAGGAATGCATACGAGAGATTCTATTCATGAAGAACTCACCCCAAGTTTATTTAGCAGAAATAATAATGTAACACGTCCTTTTTGCTTTGCTCAAGGTTGTAGGGTTATCAAATAAAGGGGCACACATGTTCTCTATTTAAGAATAATGATTTATTTCTCAAAGCATATTTTTTTATAATGTTTATTTACTTATGCATTGGTCATACAAACTTACTAATCATATTCACCAAAAATAAACCAAAGAAAAATTAATTCATGCATTAATATGAAATACTTAATTTCACAAATTAAAATAATATCGGGGATGGTACAAATGTAAGACCCAATATGATATAGATCTCCAGTTGATTTTTTTGATAACACAAGACTTCATTTTAAATTCTCAAACACTATGAATATATCCTTATTCACGCCATATGAACTTAGACATTATGGAAAAAGATTATTTCTGAATTACCCGCAAAATGTCAATCGTCGGGGAGGGTAGTTTGTTAACCAATTTATTACATTCAATTATTAAGAAATGAGCTCCCTCTTTACATTATTCATACATTATTTTCCCTATATGAGCAAAAGGTCAAATAATCCTAAGTAAATCACAATAAAAAAACTTCCTCAATCAAAGTGCAAAAGAAAAAACATAACAAAAATATATAAAAATATCGATGTGAATCCTCAATGAGTATTTTTTCACAAAAGTTAGAGTTAAACCTATCAAAATAGGCTGGCACGATCGGGCCATCTCAAAAAATCCCAAAAATTAATAGGATCTTAATAGCTTATTATACAAATTTTATTAAAACCGAGCTTTTTAGCCTAGACCAGCTAGACCATTTTAAAAATGGGCTCGTGCCGGTCTTACCGATCAGGTTCGGGCAGCCCACTATATAATTTTTTATTTCATCTTTGCCATCCAAAATGGTGTCACACAGTAACCAATATCCATATCATAAATGGCACCTCGACCATTTTCTTCTTTCTCAAACTCTCACTTTCCCTTCTCTCATCACTCTCAAACACTCACAAGTTCACAACCCAAACTAGGTAACTCATAATTACAACATTCTTTCTATTTACCATTCACAATGACACAATCTCACAACTTCACAATGGCAGAGCCCATGTTAGGTTGCATTCCAGCTTCTTCTATTCTCAAATCCTAATTTATGATCTTGTTGTTGCAATATTATTTGTTAGCTCGCAACATTCTTTTGTTTTATTCTTGTTGTTGGATTGTGTAATTAGATCTTAGGTCTTGAACTCATAATTTTTGGATATGTGTCTTAATCTTTGATTTTGTAAACCTTAAAGTAGGTGAAATTATGTCTTAATCTTTCGATTTGTAATCCTTCAAGTGATAAAAACTGAATATGAATTGATAATTTTATTTCTAGGACAATATGATATTAAGTTCATGGTTGTGTTTGCTATTAAGGTACATGATGATCTGAGTTTTGCATTTTAAATTCTTTGTGCATTTCTACATTATTGTCCATAATTATTTTAATTTATTTACAAATTCTATCTTGCAAGTTTTTGGATTATAACAATTCTCTTTGCAACAATACTTACCTAGTTGCATAGCCAATCAAACACTTTTACACCCTACAATTTTATCTTTTATGGCAACTTCGAATGCTAATGAATTCTTTTGTTTTGGATAATTACTCTATGAGATGTTTCATTGGAAGTGATTGAAGTCTATGGTTATCCTTTAAACATGGGCTTACAAGTATTTGTTTAATAAGGTGATTGAAGTCTTGGAAATTGTTAAATATTGAAAATATCACCTAGAGTTACCCAAAGCAACAGAGAAAACATAGAAGAGAAGTTGAGTATGGAGATTCAACTTGGCTTGACTGACTTTTGGATTAAACACATATTTTTTTGTTCAATGCCCAGTAATGACTAATGATCCATTATAACTCAGTTTTGGAGAAATCGTGACTTCTACTCTTGTGGTATTATTTTATTTTACATTTGCATATTAACGAATTAGTTTTATTAACTAATTGATCATTTTCTTTTTTAATAACTCCTTAGTAGAGAAAAAACACTCTAGTTGTATTAATTCTTCCAATATTTTATTGACTTCTAGTTATTGGCCTCAGTTTCAGAATCAATTGAAGTATATGGTACTTTTGTCGGTCAGCCTAAATCCGCAACCCGCATGGGGCAGATTTGGGCTTCAATTTGGGATACAAAAATTTTAGGCACACTTTTTATCCCGATCCTATTTATCTCGATCCCATTTATCCTGAACCCAATGTAGGATAGCTCATTTTGATAGGTCTACTTAGAGCCAAGAAAATTCACCATCATTGACCGCAAGGGGAATCATTCACATATTACATTGAGATATTTTTGTCTTAATCTTACGACATTCTTATGACAACCCGGAAAATCCACTTCATAGTTGAATGTTAGAAAATTGTCGAAAGACTAATGTGATATCTTTGATATTAATTACCCTTTAAATTTATTAATAAAATTAAAATATTTTAAATAAATTAATTTCAGAATTTAGTAGTCCGACCACAACTCATGTTGTATCTTCCTTTCTACTCTAGAAGTGAGAAGTCAGTTAATGGCAAATGTATTTTTTTTATTAGGAGAGAAAGCAAACCAAACCTAAGCTCTTAACCTAACAACTCCAAGAGCATCAACAACCAGAACATGCATGAGAGGGGTTGGGAAACACTCCGAAAGCTTAAAGGGAAGATCATTAGCAGCACCAAATTTAGCAAGCCAATCAACACCTTCATTTCCTTCACACAGAGTGTGATTGAGGGATAAGTTCCAAGGAAGAGAGATAAGTCTCTGAATCTTGTTAATTACAACAGCTTGAGGATGAAATTTATCAACATCTTTGACAATCAAGGCCAAAGCTAATTTCGAATAAGACTCACAAATAATGGTTCTATAGTCGGAGTCCTAAGCCAACCGCAATCCATGAAAAATGGCAAGAAATTAAGCATGAAGATTAGTTGTAAAGCCACAGAAACTAGAAAAGCTAGAAATCCATTCTCCGATATTATTGCTCATTAAGCCAACAAATCCTGACTTTCCTGGGTTACCAAAGGAGCTACCATCCATATTAATTTTGACACACAAGTCAGTTGGAGGAATCCAAGACACCTCTCTTTGTTTGACGTTACCAGCCAGATTACCAAAGGATAGAAGAATTATACCATATAGGGAATGAATGTGGTTCAGTAGCAACCAATCATGGCATCTTGTATCAGAAAAAAATTCTTCATTTCTAGCTTTCCGAATATGCCAACAAGCCACCATAAAGAGAGAGCCATGGATATCCCTATTGAAGAAGCTCATCCAATCAGAGAAACCCAAGGAAAAAATTGATGATGCATAGAACATTGAAGGGCTATCCAGATTCTCCTGGAATGCACACAATCTCTAAGCGCATGACGACTTGTCTCATTGGCAGCACCGCACCTCCGGAAAGAAGGATAATTGGTGGTATATCTATAGAAACAGAAATCATTTGTGGGTAGGGTGTTATGGCTTGCAAACCACGAAAAATACCTAATATTCTCAGTAATAGCAATCTTCCATATCCAAGACCATGTATGCTCATGGATAGGTTGAGTCATGACATTATGATGGTTGAGCCAAAGATAAGCAAATTTAGTAGAATAATAACCCGAGTTATCATGCCCCCAAATTAGAACATCATCTAAGTTGTTATCAGGAAAAAAAGGATTACATTCTAGATTTAATATCCAAGGGAATTTGGGTGGCAAGCAAATTCCAGTGCCAACAATCATCAAAGAAAACATCCTTAATTCGTAATTCAGTATCCTGAATATTCACATAGGGAACAAGCTGACACAAGTAGCCATCATCAAGCCATTTATCATACCAAAGAGTAATGTCTCCCTTACCAGGTCTAAACCTGAAGCCAGGTTTGATTACATCAACTGTGTTAATAATAGCCTTCCACGTTGGGGACATACCTGAAACATGAGTGGCTGCAAGAATATTAGAATCCTTCAGGTATTTAGCATGAATCATTTGAACTCATAGTTTGTCTCGTTGATGCAAAAGACTCCAAACCTGCTTACCAAGCATTGAAATATTAGTCTCCCTAACTGTTAGAATGTCAAGGCCCCCTTTATCCTTAGTATGAGTTATAGATCTCCAGTTAACCCAATGATTTGAATTTCCACCCCTGATAAACTGTCTAACAGAGGCATCCAATTTGTTACAGATGCATGTAGGAAGCCAATTGTTCTGCATGGAATAAATTGGGATAGAGGCTAAAACAGATTTAGCTAAAGTTACATGCCCAACCCTACTCAACAACTTAGTCTTCCGGCTAGCAAGCTTCCTGTCAATCCTATCAGTAAGAAAAGAAAAGTCATTCTTCCCTGCAGCATTGGAAAACCAAGGTATTTACCCAAATTAGTTGTGTGATGAAAGTTGGTTATAGAGGAAAATTTGTTCTTCTCTACTATAAACACATTTTTACAGGCCATGAATCTTGTTTTCTGCTCATTCACCTTAAGGCCTGAAGCCAAACAAAACGCATCTAAAATTTCCTTAACCAATCTAGATTGGGCTGATGTTGCTTGAAGGAAGAGTATGCGATCATCAGCAAAGAATAGATGGGAAATAACTGAGCCATTTCTTAAAATCTTGATTGGCTTCCATCTTGCATCTTGTACCTTCTCTTGGATCAGCATAGAAAGTTTTTCCATACACATAACAAAGAGGTAAGGAGACATAGGATCACCTTGTCTCAAACCTCTATTAGGAGCAAAACTTTGTAAGAAATCCCCATTCCATTTCAAGGCTAAAGAAGAAGCAGTAACACAATTCATAATCAAGGTAATGATAGAACGTGGGAAACCAAAGTCATGTAAGGTTAGCTTAAGGAAACTCCAATCAATCCTGTCATAAGCTTTCTCAAAATCAATTTTGAAAAGAAGATAGCCAAGTTTACCTTTTCTTTTTGTGCATATGGTAAACTGCTTCTTGAGTAATGATCACATTATCAAAATTGTCACGATTCGGAATAAAACTGCTCTGAAGCAGGCCAATAAAGCTGTCTAAATGAGGACGAATCCTATTAACAAGAATTTTAGAAACCAGTTTGAGAAGAACATTGGAAAGGCTTATTGGGCGAAAATCCTACAGACTCGTTAGATTATCAACTTTTGGGATTGGCATAATCAATGTATTAGTAAGATCAGGATCAATTGTGCCACTAGTAAAGCTGCAACAATAATATCATGGATATCCCTACTAACAATGTTCTCTTTGCTATTAACTCTCTTTTGGATTCAAATAATTGTTTCAAAAATTTTAAATAAATTAATTTGGAAATCTAATAGTACAATAGCTCCTATCATGTCTTCCTTTTTTATGTGGAAGCGGGAAATCGCTTAACAACTAATGAAGTCTCTTTATCATTAATTCTTGTATATTAATTAGAACATTTGTTGAAATATAATATTAATAATGTTTTTAATTTCACAGCTAATAAATAATTTGTGAATTTTGTAGTACGGCACGCTCATGTTATATCTTCATTTCTTCTATGAAAGTTAAAAGTTGATTAACAACAAGTGCGACCTATTTATTATTAATTCTATTTTTAATTAATGAAAACAATTTCTCATAAATACTTTTAATTGCATAGTTAATAAAATTAATTTGAGGATTTAATAGTATGATCACACCTCATGTCGTATCTTCTTTTCACTCTGAAAGCGGGAAGTTGATTAACAACCAATGTGGTCTTTTTACTAGTAAATTACTTTCAATTAATCAAAACATTTGTTTATTAAGATCAAAATAATTAATCAATTCTCAACATATGACTAAATAATCTTGATTTCTCTATTGCACATTGAAATATATAATTTCAATAGGAGTAAGATAAATTTTGGTGAGACATAATAATAAAAATTGATTTTTTACCTTTTTTAATAATTAAAATTTTAATTAAATAAATTGATTGTCCATGAATTTAGTGAGTGTAACATATTACTGACAAACTACGTGTTAATTATTTTCACGATCCATAATTGACTCATGAACTCAGAATTTTGGTTAAATAATTATATTTTTCAAATTATTTGTAAAAGAGATTTTTTACATTATGGCCATAAAAAGCATGTTGGCTAATGGCGGATATTATCACTAGGACAGGTGGGGGCAAATTCCCCTGAATTTTTTATAACTTTTATAGGAAGGATTATCATATATTCTGGTACAATAGTAATTTATGCATAAAGTGAAACCATTTTGCTTTCTTTTATTGAAGATATGGACTTTATCCTTTATAATAATTTTGATAAAACACATATAAATTTGTGGTTTTTGACATAATATGATAATTTTCAGTATAGCCATAATTCCTCAGTCAATGTTAAAATAGTAGTGGTTTCTACATATTAGTATGTTGATCCATTTTTTGATTTTTCAACCATCCAACATGTATTGTGTTCCTTTTGTGTTTTTATGGAAACATAATAATCACATGAATGATTAATTTCTTGTAGATAATATGATGAATAATAGTGAGAATAAGATTATGTAATAAGATGAATGATTAATTTCTTATAGACAATATGATGATTTATATTAAAACCGAAATAACTAAAACTTTTATTTCTGATTCAATCATCGGTGAGTTTAAATATATTAAATGAATGTACAATTTTCTTTAACATGGTCTATTATTATTCATTGTTATTTTTTATTTATAGTGAAACTTTGAAAAAAATAATATATATTCTTCTAAATTGTAATAAATCCGTAGACTTTTCCGGTTCGAGTCTTGTGGATGGAAAAATATCCGCTGAGAGAGTTAGCCCCACGTACCTGTGGATGTTCCCGACTCGGATAGGATTGCCTCCAGTGCGATGATACTTGTGAGAAACCAAAAAAAATTCCTAGACTTTAAGCCAAGTGCCAAAATCTGCCACCGGTTGTGCCAACTCCAAATCCTTTTGAAAGAGAATAAATTTTCTTTATTTCTCTTCCCAAAATATGTGTAATTAATAGATGATCCTCAAAGAAAGGCTGAATCAAAGAATGAAAAAAAAAAACTTCTTCTTGATGGAGAAGTTCTTGAATAACAAGAGATGAAAATAAAAGAAATGCTTCTTGATCTTTATTAGAATTAAAACTTGATAAAAATACAAAGATGGAATGCTAAACTTATAGGCAAGGGAATTAACAACTACAAACTAACTAACTTGCCTAACTACTTAAACTAACTAATTAGCATGTGTTACATATGTTAAACATGGTGAAAATTACTAAAACAATGATAGCTTGGACTGCAAGTAAAGGAAAGCCCATTAATCTTAAGTCTTTGATTCTTCTTGGGATGTTATGCTTAGTCTAGATTTTAGTTTGATGAGTGCCTTGAGTGGCCCTGCCTTCATGATAGGCTTGAGTAGCCTGATGTGTACCCAGAACATAATTGACTTGGTGCTGATGCCCTTTGGTCTGAATCTGGTGCATCTGATGCGCCCTGCCCAGATGTTGGTGCATCTGTTGCGCATTGGTCTAGTGCGCCTAGTGCTACATATGATGCTCCTTATTCTGGTGCTGGCGTGCCTGATGCGCCTTGGGTTGGCGCTGATGCATCTGGTGCGTCTGGGCGTGGCGCTGATGCACCTGGTGCGTCTGGGCGTGGCGCTGATGCACCTGGTGCGTCAGGGCGTGGCACTGATGCGCCTGATGCATCTTGGCTTGGTGCATCTGATCTGACTTGTTCAGGTGTGATGGTGCCTCAATTTTCTTGTCCTTGATTATGGACAACACTTGTTTGGGCTTGGCAGCAACATTATTTGTCTTGGCTATCAAGGCATCATTATGCTTAGGCAAATTGCACACAATGTTGTTAATGGTGTGATCAAGAGAAGAGTTGAGATCATGATTATTATTTAATTTTGATAGATCCTTCGAAAATCAAGTAGGAACATTGTGTATGTTTAAAGGAGGTTGCTCATTACTGCCATTTATTTCTTTGGTTACAAATTAATTATTTTGTATTGTTTTTTTTTTGTACTACCAATAATATCTCTCACCATATAGGTAATAAATTATTCTCTTTTGATGTACATGGATGTCTCTTCCAACAACTATCGCTCACAGGAATCAAACTTTGACAATAAAGTTTATGTTCAAGATTGTCAATAAGTCCACAAATTCTGCTTCTTTTTTAGGAATTTTTAGTGTCGAGAGTGTTTGTGATGATGTTAACATCCTTTCAATGAATGAGTTTGACGGTATTGATGAGTCACCACTCAAGGTAGCAGCAACCCCAGTTTGGATGATGGCGTTTATCATTTGTTATTTGCTTATTTACTTGTGCTGATATTTTTCTACTCCACATTTCAAGGTCCCAAACATTATTATCAAATTATTAATTATAATAAATAACCAATGATAATTGTTATCATAATGTTACAGTTTTGAAAATATCTAGAACTACATTATAATCATTGCAATTACAACTATGTTAGGCATATTTTTCTGCAAATTCGTACAATTATGGTAATGGCAACATAAAAAGTTACTGGAAAATAAAACCATGAATCCAACCGCGCGCGCCAGTTATAAATCTTGCTAAATCCGATGAAAATTGAAAATACATGGAATTGGGTTCAGTTGCTTTGCACCCCCTCTTACTGTCACACTAGGCTCTAAGTTCCAAGCAGTGTCACTGATCATAACTATCTCCCACTTAATTGTTTTTGTATAATGAAAAAAATAACATATTCTCCTACTAAATGTTTCTACTAATCTTCTTACCTATAAGAAAGTGATATTTGTAACTTATAAACCAATCATTAAAAATAAAGTATCACCTTGTGACATATGTCACTTTTTGTGAGTATAAGAAAATTAGTATAAGAATTTAGTAAAATGATATAGCATCACTCAATTTGAAAGTCAATGCATTTAGACGTGACAAAACATAGTGGATTTTGTTTACCATTGACTTGCTCTAATATATTTATATGGAAAGTCCTTACCTTGTTATTATTGCCTACATCTTATTTCAAACACATGATAATCCTACCAGTTGATTACTCTCTTAGAGCTATCACGCTTATCATTTATTTCGTCTTTACAACTTTTTCCTTCATTTTGAAGGAAAAAATTAGCATCCTATTTATATGTCCATTTAGAAGTTTAATTGTACACTAATTATTTTTTTTCATGTTTATGGTTAATATTTTGTCAATGCATGTAGGTAAGTAATAGAAAGAATAACTTAATTAAAATTTATGGGTGTTAATATAATTTATTGTATTTTTATAGGGAAAGCAAACACTAAATTGATTTTGGGATTGTAGACCACGTGTGTGCAGTATTTTTGGACTATTCTCACTTGGAATTTGTGCAAATTGTGAAGAGCAAAATTAATGAATTGGTAGGATATTGTAGCTATTGTAGGCAGTGTACTCCTTTCAAGAGATATGTTGCATCCATCAGAAACTTCAATTAAAGTTGAGGAGCTTGGTTTAATTACATGGTCCTAGTTTGGGTAAGTATGGTGTTGCACATGGGACAACGATTTGAATTAAGCTACCATAAAGTGAGTCACACTCACCTCATATGTCTTCACTTGTAATTCATTAGAAAATTAACTAATCATTAAAATTTTAATTTAAATATATTTTTTGACCAATCACAACAAACGACATATTTTGTGTGACAACATATGCCCTTCAAATTTGAATGAGGACCCATCTAGAGTCTTGGAATTTATGGTTGACATTCAATTCTCATAACCGAAATCCATGTGTATGCCTGCAATCTGGTTTCAACATGATTCTTATGAACAAGTTTATGTTTACAATAAAGGTGCACGTCCTCGGTTTGAGTTATATCATCTAAGAATATCTTTATTAGTTTCCTTATTGGTGAGTAAATATTGTTATCTCGCATCCATTTTATAACAACGTTATAAGAAATTAATTTAGGTGTTTTTATATGATGTTTTTGAAATTTCTAAATACATTAAATGGTTTTATTATGAAAATATTGTCATTAGTTAACATGTACTTGAAAGATATAATGAGTCAGTCATAATAACCAGTGATTTGTTTTATAAGCATTGATCTAATTATTGACACACTTTATGAAACTAAAGCTATTCTCCAAAATGCTTCTTTAAAATAGGAGAAGTAGTAGTTTATTTACTATTAAGAAAAAATTAAGTGAAAATTTAATTATGTTTATTATTTTAGAAACTAAAATGTATTTAGTTTACATTGATTGATATTTGATTCGAGTTGTACATGTTTAATTGCGTTAAGTTGCATTTGTGTTTGAGTCTAATTTGTATGGAAAGAACCTTCATTCATAGAGTTGGCTCTACCATGCTATAAATCTACTTTCATTCTAGAAATAAATTTTTATTTTTATTTTTTTATCAACAAAAAAGTTTATTAATAAATAGGTAAATAAGTTAGGAGAATAAGTGGTGCTCATTTCCATACAATTTCAATAATTAATAAAGAAGAAGACATTGTGAAGGGTGTCATACCTACTCTATATAAGAGTAAGAGAAGTTATGAAAGCAGACATTGAGAAAGTTCCAAGAATACAAAAATATAAGCTTCATCATCTCATCTAGGTGAAGCCACAAATTCTCAAAAAGAACATTGTTCATAATATAGTCTAAACAGTTACGAATCATAGAGACATCCATATTTGTTTTTTCTTGTTCACCATCCATAACATATTTGCATGGGCACAAAAGTTAGTCATAACATATTATGGATAATGAATGTTAGACCAAACTAAGAATACAAACTTTGCCACACATTATAAGATGTTGAACAAGAAAAAAAATGGTAAGAAGATTCTTCTACCTCCCTACAAAGAACATATCGAAGAGAGTCACATGCTTCTAATACTCATTTCCTAGCTAGATTCACCTTTGTAGGAACTCCATTGAAGGAAATTTTCCACAATAAATATTTCATCCTTGTTGGAGCATAGCAATTCCAAAGTCTCTTGAAAAAATCAGGGTCACCTTTACCATCACTATTCTATAGAACTTGATAAGCACTTCTAGCAGAATATTGACCCCCGTTATCATGAATCCATGTCCAACTGCCAGCATTATCTTGTTTAGGTATAGATCCAACAAAGATTTTTAAGAGTTCTTCATGTTCCTCCTTCTCCCATTCGAATAATCTCATTCTCTATTGTAATTTCCACCTCCATAATTTATTACTCCATTCCCCTAATGAGTTGATGAATCCATCTTTATCCAAAGCAACCTGAAACAAGCTTGCAAAATAATTTTTAAGAAGGCCCCCCCATAAATCTGTCCAAAACTTAATCAACTTTCCGAAACCTAGCATCCCATGGATACCATCTAGCCATCAATTACAATTGACACTGTCCTTGCACAAGCTAAGATTACCTAGGTCTCTCCACCAAGAAAACCCTCCCTGAAAACACTCAAATTCAACGTCTCTACCACTCCTAATAAACTCATCCACATATCTAGATCTAATAACTTTAACCCAAAGGGAATATCTCTCACTAAGTAGCCTCCATTTCCAATTTCCTAAAGGAGATAAATTAAACATAGACAATTATTTTACCCCCCACCCCCACCTTTCTCTTTAGTCCTACATACATTTTTCCAACTCACCAAATGAATAGCTTTTTCTCTTCCCCCTTCCCTCAAAGAAAACATCTTTGAATTTTGTCAATTTCATTAATAACATAACTTGGAGCTTTAAAGAAAGAAAGGAAATATATAGGGAAGGAACATAATACCAACTTTAGGAGGGTCACCCTGCCATCAAAGGAGATGAGCTTTTGTTTCCAAATGAAGAGCTTCCTTCTGAAAGTATCAATAATATGAGACCAAATGTAAAACCTTTTAGGATTAGCACCAATAGGTAATCTGAGAAATTTGAAAAGACACAGCCTACGACACAGTATAATTTATCAATCGCCTTCATAACAAAGTCTCGATTCGAGTTTAGACCAATGAAGCTACTTTTGTGAAAGTTACTTTTCAACCTGGAATAGTTCAAAGCACTTCAATATGCTTTTAAGCACCATAACATTGTGATCTGAATAGAGATAAAATTTAATAGAGAAGAATGTGAGAAATAGAAAGAAAAGAGAGAAAGAGATATGAAAGAGTTGTTTTTTTGTGTTGTGTGGTTGTAGAGAGAAAAACAGATAAAAAATTTTCTTCCTCACTCTTCATCACACATTTTCTTATCACATAAGAGGAGAAATAAATTGGTTGAGTCTCTTTCCAAACCGGAGAGAAGTATAATTTTTCTTTTTAACTTATCTCATGATACCAAATGAAACATAAATGTTTTCCTCTTTGGAAAATACAACCTTTCCTAGAGGATATATGGGTCTACACAAACATTTATTTAATTTTTTTTATTTCTAATAACTAACAGAATTATTAAAAAGTTAAGTAGGATTGTTTTGAAAGGAATGATGGAGCCACGGTAGTTGTATCTGTTGAATATCACATAATTATTATGAGATCTTAGGTCAAATTGTTGGAGAATTTCTCCATCTATAATCCTTAGATTGAATGCATAAGTCCTAATGATCATGGCTTTGCATGATCCAGACCGAAGAAACCCCAATTGATTTCATGGTGAAGATGAAGAACATACCTTCCAGATGTTAGAGCACTTGATGGTTTTCCTTTGTACTTCTCTAGAGGGGAATGAGAGAGCTCAAAAACTTGAGTGTGTGCCTTGTGAGGAGAGACGCCTTATGGTTTCCTTATGGATGACTTGGTAGTGTTTTATCCTTATGGATAACTCTATCCTCATCCACCTTTATTCTCCTTAACCCTACACTTGGAAACCTGTTGCTCTACAAATGGGGACCATAACCCATAAAAGTAACCCCGAAGCGGTTACTACTTAAGTTGCAATAATTTTGATTTAGTCCCTTCATCAAATCAGAAATTGCCTGAAGGTATCTACACTTATATTATTTCATGACACATATGCCCTTAGCCACCAAATTAATTACTGAAGGTCATTTTATATTTTGGCTAATTACATAATGGTCATAACACAATTATAGAATTATATTTGTGACCCATAAATTGTCAAAAATTCTAACCATCTCCCATTAGTCACACATATGATTCTCCATACGTATTATCCTTATTGCACGCTTAAATATTGCCATTATGACTCAGGCATACCTAAATTATCCCATCCATTAGTCCTGTCTCCATATTGAATCATATTGAACTTCGCCATATCAATCATGACTAATTCAACAATGATCACCAACATTGACACAACTAAATGATATAGATTCATCATGAAATGTGTAGCATGAAAATCACATGAATATGATGTGCACATGTCAATTTTCAACTGGTCCTACTTAACTTTAGTGAGATCCTTAATAACAACATAAAAACCCGATTGTACAAATTATAAGGACATAATACCAAACTGAATGATTAATCAACTGAAGTTTGAATACAAAGTATCCATACACAATAGTGAAATTACATAGAACATAATAAAAGTGTGCACTTTCTAACTCCCACTAAACCAAAATATCCTCACACTGTAGAACACCCATGTGAGCAGTATGCTCATGAAAGACCTTGGGTGTGATAGCTTTTGTAAGAGGATCCGCAATCATTGAGTTAGTGCATAAGTGTTCTATAGAAAGTTGTCCACTTTGTACTTTCTCCTTAACAACTAGGAACTTAATGTCAATGTGTTTCGACTTTGCCGAACTCCTATTGTTGTTGGAGAACAACACGGCTGATTTATTGTCACAGTATAACTTTAGTGGTCTTTCAATCCTTTCCACAATCCGCAGCCTAGTGACAAAATTTCTCAGCCATGATGACTGAAGTGATGCCTCATAACATGCTATATATTCAGCTGCCATGGTGGATGAAGCGAAAAGGTTTTGCTTGGCAGAACGCCAAGAAACAGCACCACCTGCTAACAGATAAACATACCCTGAAGTAGATCGTCTACTATCTTAGCATCCTACAAAATCGGAGTCAGAATACCCAATGAACTCTAATTGGTCTGATCTCCTATATGTGAGCATATAGTCTTTTGTTCCCTTTAAATACCTCAGGAACCTTTTGGCTGCTTTCCAATGGTCCATTCTTGGATTAATCATATATCTGCCTAAAACCCCAACTATGAACACTATATCTGGACGCGTACATACTTGAGCATACATAAGACTCCATACAGTTGCTGCGTAAGGGACCGTTTGCATTTCCTGATTTTCCAGATTTCCTTTAGGGCACTGATTGAGACTAAGTTTGTCTCCCTTAGCAACTGGAGTATCCATTATTTTACAGTCCTGCATGCCATACCTTTTGAGCACCTTTTCTATATAGCTCTTTTGTGATAATCCAAGAATACCCCGAGATCTGTCTCGGTGTATCTGGATTCCTAATACAAATGAAGCTTCACCAAGATCCTTCATTTCAAAATTACCGGATAGAAATGTCTTGGTTTCTAACAAGGTACCCACATCATTAGTGGCAAGCAGTATGTCATCCACATACAAGAGCAAGAAAATATACTTGCTCCCACTGAACTTGTGATACACACAATCTTCAACTGAATTCATCTCAAAACCAAAAGAGAGAATCACCTCATGAAATTTGTGGTACCATTGACGAGACGCCTGTTTTAGCCCATAGATGGATTTTGTCAATTTGCAAGTCACCAAGATACTTCATCTCAAAATTACTGGATAGAAATTTCTTGGTTTCTAATAAGGTACTCACATCATTAGTGGCAAGTAGTATGTCATCCACATACAAGAGCAAGAAAATATATTCACTCCCATTTAACTTGTGATACACACAATCTTCGACTGAATTCATCTCAAAACCAAAAGAGAGAATCACCTCATGAAATTTGTGGTACCACTAACGAGACGCATATTTTAGCCCATAGAATGATTTTGTCAATTTGCAAACCATATTCTTTCAGTCTCCCGTTATGAAGTGTTCTGGTTGCACCATATAAATCTTTTCATTAATGTTTCCATTTAGAAAAGTTGTTTTGACATCCATCTGATGAAGCTCCAAATCA
>NW_017725185.1:80838-81605 GCF_001865875.1 Lupinus angustifolius
ATCCGTATGTATCAATTCTAAGACGTCCGGAGCTCTATATGCACCATATTTCGATTGTTTGGTCTGTTTTCCTTTTATGTATTTGACGCAAACATTAAGGTTTGTTAAGTCAATAGAATCCAAAATCTCATCTGACACAAGACGCTCAATTCTCTTTTGAGAAATGTGACCTAGGCGCTTATGCCATAATGCAGCTGAATTATTATTTTGAATTTTACGCTTAGTACCACGTGATTCCACAGTCAGGGTTTCGCTATAATCAACTATAATGTTTAGCATATAAAGATTGTCATTTAACATAAGTGAACCAGTTCCAACAACATTTGAATTTCAAGACAATTGAACCAAATTGTTTCCAAATGAACAATAATAACCAAATTTGTCCAAATAAGAAACAGAAATTAAATTCCGGCTAAATGACGGTACAACAAAGGTGTCTTTCAAATCCAAATAAAAACCAGTACATAATAAAAACCTAAAATGCCATATAGCTTCCACTTCTACCGATTTCCTATCGCCAAAGTAGATTTATCTTTCAACATAATTAGGCTTTCGGTAGCTCAGGCAACTCTGCATTGAAACACTAGTGTTAGAAGTTGAACCGGAATCTAACCACCAGGTGTTTCCAGGTACTGAAGTTAAATTGACCTCAGAGCAGACCAAAGTAAGAAATGTACCTTTCTTAGCACGCCAGGCGTGATACTTTACACATTTCTTCTTTTGCTTCTGCTTCTTTTGCACTGGACCCTTAGCAGCTTCATTCTTGG
>NW_017725185.1:81705-107072 GCF_001865875.1 Lupinus angustifolius
CAAGCTTAAGGGCCTTAAGTTTTGAAGCAATATTGGACATTCCGATAATGTATTCCCTTATGTTTCCCTTGCCTTGATACCTCATGGAAATCAAGTTCTGTAACAGAGTACTTATTTCCGTCTTAACGCTCTTTGCAAAGCATTTTTCAATCTCAGCAAGGAAAGTTTTGGCACTGTTTATCTCATCCGAGATAGTACCCCTAAAGACCTCTGGAATGTCACGCTTAATGATCATTAGACTCATGCGATTAGAGCGATCCCACTTCTCATAATCCTTCCTCACTTCAAAGGCACTGGATTCCGTAGGAGAAGAGGGTTGCTCTACCCTTAATGCATAGTCTAGATCCATGCAGCCAAGAAAAATTTTCATGTTCTCTTTCCAGTCCTTAAAATTTTCACCATTAAGGACCGGAACTAAATTCAAATTCACAAATATAGAAGCAATTGACATAGCTGATTCAGACACAAGACAAAGTATTAAAATATGCTCACAACTTAAAATTATCATTGTGCTTAAACAATGGTATGTCCAAATCAAGATACCTAGTGCACCATTAACATCAAGTCTTTGGATAGTGATATCAACTGCAAGTGGTACTCTTGTTGTAATGATCAAACATTTATAATAAGATATGTCAACTGACGAATCCCTCTTTGGATTGATTCATCAGTCACATGTATAAAAATTTAGAATTATAACATGTTTATCATCATAGGTGTGTATGATCTTCGGCCAAATATTAACTTTCCTTTGGGCCAACTAATACTTGCATGAATAATCATACACACTTACATCTAATATTCCTCATGAGTTATATCCATGAGAGAGGTCACTTTGGCGACATTTCACTTCAATTGGCTCACTTAAAATAACAGACAACCTTAATGGACAACCAAATAACAATTAAAAAACCAATGCACAAAGATTCCAAAGCCCCATGAACTTTATCGTACTCTTGCTTGGGCGAGGTAATCTCGCTTTGGCGAGGTACTCTCGCTTGAGAGCAATAGAAGCCAATGCTTCTGTTTGGCTCTCGCTTGAGCGGGCCTTATGTCGCCCGTACACTCGCTTGGGCGAGCTGTCGCTTGGGCGAGGATCTTCTCGCTTAAGCGCAATAGAAGCCAATGCTTCTGTTTAACTCTCGCTTGGGCGAGCCACTCTCGCTTGGGCGAGACACTCTCGCTTGGGCGAGACACTCTCGCTTGAGCGAGAGCACTGCGACAGAACACGAACAATGCGATTTCTACATCGATGTTCTTCAAAAAATCACCCAAAAATTCAAGAAAACAGCAAAAAAACAATATTCATTCATTTCGAATCTATCTATATTCATATGAAAAAGCATGAATGTCTATCCTAATCGATCCATGGCATAAATGAAAACACCAAAACCCTAAATCAATTCAGATTTTGGGAAAGAAAAGCAAGAACCCTAATTTCACTCATGATTCAAATTGGGGTGGCTCTGATACCACTTGTTGGAGAATTTCTCCATCTATAATCCTTAGATTAAATGCGGAAGTCCTAATGATCATGGCTTTGTAGCGTTAACACAATGTTTATGCCCATACATAAACCCAAATGGAACAACCATGGTCCAGACCGAAGAAACCCCAAATGATTTCATGGTGAAGATGAAGAACATACCTTGATTAGCTGTTTATGCCCATACATAAACCCAAATGGAACAACCATGATCCAGACCGAAGAAACCCCAATTGATTTCATGGTGAAAATGAAGAACATACCTTGATTAACCATTTGGAATCTCGAAGGTATGAGGGTGTGATGATATTCCAGATGTCAGAGCACTTGATGGTTTTCCTTTGTGCTTCTCTAGAGGGGAATGAGAGAGCTCAAAAACTTGAGTGTGTGCCTTGTGAGGAGAGATGCCTTATGGTTTCCTTATGGATGACTTAATAGTGTTTTATCCTTATGGATAACTCTATCCTCATCCACCTTTATTCTCCTTAACCCTACACTTGGAAACCTGTTGCTCTACAAATGGGGATCATAACCCATAAAAGTAACCCGAAGCGGTTACTACTTAAGTTGCAATAATTCCGATTCAGTCCCTTCATCAAATCAAAAATTGCCTGAAGGTATCTACGCTTATATTATTTCATGACACATATGCCCTTAGCCACCAAATTAATTACTGAAGATCATTTTATATTTTGGCTAATTAAATAATAGTCATAAAACAATTATAGAATTATATTTGTGACTCATAAATTGTCAGAAATTCTAACACAAATATGACGAGGATAATTGCTTCTCAGCCCATAGCAGGCCCCACTAAAGTTAGGACAAGGACTAGGGTGAACAATTCTCGACATGTCTTAGGTCATACTATGTGTCAGCCATTAGCTAAGAATTATTTAATCATTAAAAAATTTAATTAAATTACTTTTGCAGTCACACAATAAATAATTGCTAGAACAATAGATTATAAATAGGCTCCCGAGTAATCTATCCCCTAAACCCATCCGTGTCATATTTCTAAAATTCACCTAGAACCCACACCTAAAACAAAAGACATTAGAAGATTTTTTTTTGGGATTCTAAGTAAAAAACCAACTTATTTAAAGATTGTTAACACCAACCACATATCAATTGTTCAAACTCCAAACATTAAACAACCAATGTTACATGTGAAAATATTAAAACTAAAAATAATTAAGAAGTGTGTATAAACAACTAGAGAAACAAATATTTAAATTACAATGTGCAGGCTCAGAGTTGGGGTCAAATTTGAAACCCACCACTGCCGAAAACCAAAGTGGGAAAACCTGAATCATCATCAGGTCAACACAGTTTTCCCCGCTTTGATTGGGACAAGTTTTGGCTACCTTGAGTAAAATATTTCTAGTCAAAGTTACATATTAATAAGAATACTTAAATTTTCTGCTTTTTTTATGAAGATATTAAAATATTATAATTTTATCTTTTAAGTGTAAAGAAATCACATTTTTATATCTTTTTTTTTTCATTGTAAAATTTTTATAAATAAGATACAAAATAATAAATGCAGTATAAAAATATAATATATTGATAATAAGGAGAGCAGATTAACCTAAGTGCATCATACGGAGGGAACTTGTTGGGATTTTTTATATTATACAATAGCTTTATAATTATGATTCTATATTTTATATATATATATATATATATATATATATATGTTATATTTGCCTAAGTACCTAAACTTTTATACTTGTATGTTGTCTTCCTTTCTACTAACATTTATATGTCCCTAAAAGTGAGCTCAATTTATAGGGCTAATAAAGTTTGAATAATCGGGCTTAAACTCTTGTGATTATCATCTCCCCCACCCCCAGAAAAAGTTCTATAAAAAACTTAAACATTTATAATTGAATGTGTTGGATAATATGAAATTATTGAATTGTCTTCACCCAATAATTCAAGTTTTTTTTTTTGGTAAAATTTGAACTTCTTAAGCTATGGAAGCCTACGAGGTAATAAAATTTAAAATTTGACATAAAGTATGATGGGCCTATATATACAAATTTGGAGGAAGTTGGTGGGCATGAGACACCCAATGCTAGTGAGGACAAAGAGTGATCATTGGTGCAAGAGGCACAAGTAATGAGTGGTTCCTATAGCATGCTTTCAAGTGGAGGAACATATGAATGAACTGATTACACATATAAACGAGAAGGTTTTACCTATATGAACAACATTTATTATCTTTTTGGAAGCAACAATTCTGGGATGATTTATCTCATTGGAAGTTTTCCTCGAGATTGGATGGTTAGAATTAGCATTGAGAATTTTGACCATTATGCTCATACTCCTGCAATGCTTATCTAAACTAGAGTGAGTATGAGAGATATATGTTTATAAAAAATACATGAAATTCATGCCCACCCTAAATACAAAACGAGTGAGCTTGAAGACGATTGGATGTGATTTTTTTTTCAAAAGTAAGGAAAATCTTAAAAACTATAAAATTAAATAAAGTTAACTACTATTAAAACAACAATCATGTGCCGAGTTTTTTAAATCACTTATAATTAATACAGTTAATTACGGTGACACCTCTTAAGTTTTAATGAAATTATACAAACCACCCATCACTTTTCTACAAGTACACAAACTTCCTCTAGTTTTTATACTTTCGTTACACTGGTCACCCTTGTATGAGAAATAAGTGTGATCTTTTAAATAAAAAATGTGATAGATGCAATTACGTTAAATAAAACATGATATATTGTGAGAAAAAATCCAAATAATATACAAATCAATGTATCTTTATTATTTTTTGTTACAAAATGCATCAACAATTCTAAAGAGATGTTGTTTAAATCGCTCTTATATTATATCGTAACCAACCAAAGATAATAAAGAGGTACCGTCTCATATATTATTTGGATTTGTCTCCACAATATATCATGTTTTGTTTAACTTAATTCCATTTATCATATTTTTTGTTCAAAAAAATTACATTTATATCTCATGCATGGGTGATCAGTATAACGAAAGTATAAAAAATAGAGAGATTTGTGTAGGTATGGAAAAGTGAGGAATGGTTTGTATAATTTCGCTAAAACTCAGGTTGTGAATGTAATTTATTCTAATTAATATTGGATTAAAATTACAAGAACTGAATAAGTCCAAACATGTAGCATACATCTACTTTAACTCCTGACAAACAAAACAACTAACATCATAAGTTCATCAATTTCTGTAAAATGTGAGAGTTTATGATTATAAGCTACATGAGTATAAGGCATGATGAAATTTGTTAGTATAGGATATCATAGGAAGAGATGGATTATATCTTCCATACCATGAAAACCAATTAGTAGGGTGACGTTTTGTTCCCATCTGGGTACAAGTGCACCAGGTTACATCATATTGATAAGAAAAAATATTAAAAAAAGAAATATAATGTAAGATTTTAATATGTCTAATGATGAGCTTGTCATGACAACCAATAAAGTTCTTGGACAAAACAGACTTTTTTTTATCAAGCAAAAATATTTGAAGAGAGATTGAAAGAACAAGTAGTACTCATATCTACATAGATAGATAATTAAACATTACAATTAAGAAAATAACTAGAAGGATTTCGCACCCAATCCACAAAAGAGTAATTAAAATCAGCAAAGTTCGCATTGAGGAGGTTCCAAGATTGAAGAGAAATATTACCTCATCTATGTGAACTACCATTCTCGAATATGATTTTGTTCCTAACCAACCACAAAGACCAAATAGTAACAAACCAAAGAGATATCAATTGATGTTTATACTTTTTCTCCATCCATAGCATATTCATTTGAGATTGAAAATTGCTCTTAACATTATTGGGGATAATTGAATAAAGATCAAACCATGAATAATTTTTTTGTCAAATACCATAAGATGAAGTGCATGAGAAGAACAAATGCTTGATGAATTCTTCCGTCATTCTACAAAAAGCACACTAAAGTGGAACTTGCTCCTAAGACTCCATGACTAGCTAGATTCAATCTTGTTGGAACACCATCTAAAGACATTCTCCATACTAAGCATCTCATTTTTGTTGGAACATTAGATGCCCACAATCTTCTAAAGGAACCATTACCATTATTGTTATCACCTTGTTGAAGCACCTGATAAGCATTGCAGATTGAGTATTGATCATCCTTGTCATGAACCCAAAGCCATCCATCATCATGATCCTGTACAAGTCTTGCATCTTCAAGAATCTTTAGAAGGTCTTCGATTTCTTCTTGTTCCCAAAGGAACAACCTCCTTCGCGTTTTGAGGTTCCAAGTCCAAACACTATTTCTCCATTCTTCCAATGAGCTAATAGTTGCATCTTTGTCCAAAGTCACTTGAAATAATCTTATAAAACAATTTTGAAGGCAAACCTCCCCTGCCCACACATCTGTCCAGAACTTAATGGACTGTCCAGATCCTACTCTTCTACAAACACCTCACTAGACAGAGATCTTACAACAATGTTCCTCAACCCCATGCTATATTGTATTACACTCAAAGAACTTCTAAGGGTGGTCTTGTGATAACTGAAGCTACTGGTGTCTCTGACACTGCACAAGGGTAATTTGTTTTCTACACTTTACTATTGTATTACACTCTTATTTACCTTATAGGTCAAGATAAGACTCATATCAAATGTAAATAAGCTTTATTCTCCTTGCTAGCTTTTGAGTGGAGTTAGATCTAACTATTCATATATTTTTCTTTTGTTTTTTTTTTTTGTTTTTTTAAAAAGAATTACTCAATTTGATTTATTAATGTTATTATTAAATACATAGGATGGTGCACACACCTGGCATATGGACAAAAGAGCAAGTGGAGGCATGGAAACCCATTGTGGATGCTGTTCATGCCAAGGGTGGTATATTCTTTTGTCAACTTTGGCATGTTGGAAGGGTTTCTAAATCAGGTACTTCTAACTTGGTTTACTCCTCTGATTAAATGAAAAAAATAAATAGTAATTAGATCATTTTTATTTTATTTACACTTAGGCCAAGTTTAATTTTTTCTCTTGTTTACAAAAGAAAAAAATAAAAAGAAAAAACTTATGAATGGAAATCTCTTTGGAGCTTGTTCTTTTATTTATTGGTATGTAACACTTTCTCCACTACTCTTTCTCATAATGAAAATTTGGTACAACAACTTGGTTACCGAATATATGAGTGACATGCTTCTGGACAAAAATCCTCTCACAATCTCTTTATTATGCTTCTTTTCAACTAAATTGCCACATCATATCATATCATGTTTAAGTCTAAAGTTAACACTGTCTGCCCCAGCAAGTAATTAAGTTGGGAAACTTCACTGATCAAGTTATTTATGCTCAACCAATTCAAGTTAAATTTATTCCTAGATTAGATATATCATATTGCTTTGGCTTTACCTTTGCAGTCAAATATATTCATTTTATTTTTCATAAATCAAATTACTTGGTACTAAAGTGGAAATGATTGGTTGTTATTAGTGGCACTCTAAAGGTGAAATCATGTTTTAATTTTCAAGTAATATACTGTTGTTTCTTATGAATATCTATATACATGATGCACATGCTCAATATATGCATGTTTTATTATTCTTAACAGAATTTCAACCAAATGGGCAAGCTCCAATATCTTCAACAAATAAGTCACTCACACCCCAATATCAAAGTAATGGCATTGATGAATCACAGTACACACCGCCAAGGAGGCTAAGGATAGATGAAATTCCTCATATTGTAAATGACTTCAGACTTGCTGCAAAAAATGCCATTGAAGCTGGTAATTCATTGAAATATAGTACACTAAGGGTCTCTTAGGACTTAGGTTTTGAAGGGGAGCAAAGAGAGATAGAAGACTTTAAAGTTATCTTACAAGTGTATTTCAATGGCTCTCTAGCTTTCTTTTTTCCTTCCATTCCCTTCAAAATTCAATTTGCAAATTGATCTTAAATATTTCACAACTTAATTTTCTTCAACCATGGCATAAATTGGTTTCGAAAATTGGAGAAAAAACCTTAAGTAAATGGGCTTGTCCCAAAAATGAGCAAATTAGGTTGTGCTAACTCTTCAATTATTTACTAAGTTTGTAATGCATAGTAAATAAAAATAAAATATATCCTTAGTTAAGATGGCTCACTTAAGAGATAAAGTCACTTTTTAAAATAATGATATTCTAGAACTAGACTATTTTTTTCTTTAATTAATTAAGATGGCCTTGTGACCTGAAAACAACATTTTCATTTTGGAGTGTAAGAATCTGTATATCTAACCTCCCCCATGACACAATAAGTGGCACTAGGCCATACCTTAAAGTTAATTCATAAGGTGCATTAAGATGATTTTACATATCTAACATACATTCTATGGTGATACAAGAGCCATGTGTCAAAAAAGCTCTGCTAGGGTTTGATATCCAACATTCTTGGATCTTCAATGATGAACACTGTACACTCCAACACAATGATTCCTTGGACATTCCTGGCTAATCTTGACAACCCTGCTTCTGCAGAGGTTATCATTCCGAAAGTCACGGCTCCAAAAATCCAGGAAATCCAAAACAAAAAATCCTTTGCTCAAGCTCTCAAGGCCACCTGCGACATCTCCATTTCTCAGTTGCCTCAGCCATGTATTAAGGGTGATGCCATAGCAATAAAGATCCCGGAGGAGGAGTACCAAGCTGGGCTCTAACGTTGTAAGACTCACCTTCATGGAAGGCTCATCCTATCCAAAGGGGATTCGCCCATCAAGTTCAATGAGCTTCGAGCAAAGCTACAAGGGCTATGGACCATGATTGGATCATGGAGTATGATCTCCTTGGGTCGTGGGTTCTATGATTTCTCTTTCTCCTCGGTTGAGGACATGAGGACGGTTTGTGCGGTGGGATCTTGGAGTTTGAAGCCTGGATTTTTGAGGTTGTCTTTGTGGACCCCGGATTTCAATCCTAATCTTCAGAAGATGTCTCACTCTCAGTGTTGGGTTAGGATTTTGGGTCTCCCTCTTGAATATTGGAGCGCTAGGATCCTGTTCTCAATTGTTGGAGGGTTGGGAACCCCAATCTCCCTTGATGAAGCAACTACAAGTAGGTCATTTGGACACTTTGCCAGGATTCTGGTGGACATTGACCTCAAAGGCTAACTGCCAAACCAAATTTTGGTAGAACGTGAAGGATTTGCCTTCTTTGTTTACATAGAGTATGAGAAGCTCCCCGAGTTCTGTTCTGGTTGTCAATCCATTGGTCACCTTATCTCTCAATGTAAGAGAACTAGGAAGGATCAAGGAGTTGATGCTCTAAGGCCTAAGAAACCTGACCCTGCTAGGAATGCTCCAAAGACCAATCCTGAAAATGAGACTGCCCCTAGCATTGGTAGCAAGAGAACCCAACATAGGGACTCTGACCCTAACAAGCTGGGACACTTGCCTAAAGAAAATCTGGTGAATGATCTAACCATCAATTTGGAGTTTGATAACTGTGTAAATGTGCCAATGGATCATCTGCAAAGTTTGGAGGTTGGTGATTCAGATGAGTCAAATGATGAGGGGTCGAAAGACACTAGAGTGGAGGACTCAATGGAGCCTGAGGCTAATAATGTTCAGCTTTTATCAGCTGAGAAGTTCACAGTCCAATCTAATGATCAAATCATCAATCCTCATGCTGCTAAGGAGTCAAGACTTGTGGGCAGACTTTGGGCTGATGAAGAGGAAGAGGACATGTCTGATAGGGGGGATCCTATCATAGCTGAGGAGGGGAATTATACAAAAGTGTTGACTAAGTCTCAAAAGAAAAAACTGAGACACAAGCAAAGCTTGGAGAGAGTTCACTTTACCCGGAGGAGTGGCTACCTAAACGTTTCTAAATGAAGGCGCTCTATTAGAATAGTAGAGGCATAGGCAATCATAAAACTAGACTAGTCTTCAAAAAGCTTTGTTCTGAAAACAAGCCTGATGTTGTGTTCATTTTTGAGCCCATGGTGCCCTCTAATAAGATCAACCCCTTATTTTGATCTGGTTTAAATCTAAAGCTCTTCACTGTGAATGATAGGGGTAGCCTGTTGCCTAATATCTGGGGCCTTTGTCAGGTTGGCCTCAATCCAACCATTGTCTCTAACACCTCTCAGCAAGTCTCCATCTCTTTGGTCCTGGATAGCCAGCTCATTTTTATTTGTGCTGTTTATGCTCACACTCAATATCTAATGCGCAGGCCCTTATGGTATGATATTCTTTCCCTGATTTCTGCCAATAATGGTCCTTGGTGTTGCATAGGAGACTTCAACTCTGTCCTGGGTGCCAATGAGTGCAGAGGAGCCTCCCTGCCTAATAGACTTGCTTGTGATGATTTTAAGATGTTCTCTGAGATTGGTAGCTTGCACCATTTGCCAACAAGAGGTGCTGAGTTCACCTGGTTTAATAGAAGGAGAGGGGTGGCTCATACTGAAAAAAGATTAGACAGAACAATCTGTAATGACAGTTGGCTATCAGCTTGGCAACACACTTCCTGCTTCACCCTTCCTAGATCTTCTTCTGATCATCATCCATTGATGCTTTGCTCTTCCAATGGCTCTAACACTCTGCAATCTCATTTTAGATTCCATAAGATGTGGCTTCAACATCAGGGTCTAAGAAGTGTGGTTGAGGCTCACTGGTCCAATTCTGTTGTTGGTTGCCCTATGTATGTTCTATCTAATAAGCTTAAGGGTCTTAAACTCATTTTGAAATCCTGGAACAATGAGGTTTTTGGCAACACTCATTTAAGGGTTAAAAATGCCTTAACTTCTGTTGAGCTCGTCCAACAGAAGCTCTCAGCTGAGGGCCAATCTGATCTTCTTTTGGTTCAAGAGGAGCAGGCTCAAAAGGAGCTGCTCGTGGCCTTGAATTATGAAGAGGAATTTTGGAAAGAGAAGTCTAGATTGAAGTGGAAGATCAGTGGTGATAGGAATACTAGCTACTTCCATAAGATTGCCAAAATCAGGTTTGCTACTAAGTCCATGTCTATGCTTAGAAAGGAGGATGCAACTCTGCTTGATCAACATGCAATTGAAGAACATGTGTTGGACTACTTCACCAACTTGTATGCCTCTGAGAATGAAACTCTGCCTAGTAGCCTCATTAGCGAGGCCATTCCTCAGTTGGTTTCTGATGAAGACAACATTATGCTATCCTCAATCCCTTTGAATGAGGAGATTAGATCTGCTGTTTTTGCAATGAATGGTGAGGGGGCTCCTGGTCCTGATGGGTTTGGTGGTTGTTTTTCCAAGACTTTTGGGATATCATTGGCCATGATGTGTGTCAATCTGTTATCCAGTTTTTCTCTCAGGGCTGGATCCTTCCCAATCTCAATTCTAATAATATTGTCCTAATCCCTAAGTTCTCTGGTGCTGATAGAATTGAAGACTTTAGGCCAATTGCCTTAGCAAACTTCCAATTCAAAATCATCACCAAAGTCTTGGCTGACAGGTTGGCTATTATTGCTCCAAAAATCATTTCAAACCAGCAGATGAGCTTCATCAAGGATAGACATATCCAGGACTGCATTTGCATTGCCTCTGAAGCAATTAATCTCCTTGACCACAAGACCTTTGGTGGTAATCTAGCTTTAAAGCTGGATATCAAGAAGGCTTTTGATACTATTGGACACTCTCAAGGCCTTTGGTTTTTCTAATTCCTTCACCAACTGGGTAGGGGTCATCCTGAAATCTGCTAAGCTATCCATTTATGTTAATGGTCATCTGGTGGGCTTTTTCAGTTGCAAGAGAGGGGTTAGGCAAGGTGATCCTTTGTCTCCCCTTCTGTTTTGTTTGGTTGAGGATGTGCTCAGCAGAGGCTTAACCAAGCTGCTGGAAAGTGGGCAATTTAGCTCAATTTCGGGTCCTAGGATTGCCACTCCTAGCCATGTCCTATATGCTGATGATTTCCTGATTTTTTGTAAAGGGATCAAAAAGAATCTAGCTGCAATTAAGGATCTGTTTCTGGACTATGCTAACGTTTCTGGCCAATGCTTAAACCTAAGCAAGTGCAAGTTCTATTCCACTCAAGCCAATGCTAGGAAAATTACCAAGCTCACTCACTGGTTGGGTTTTGGTGCTGGTCAATTGCCCTTCAACTATCTTGGTGTCCCCTTATTCAAGGGAAAGCCTAAGGCTATCCATTTGCAACCAATTGCTGACAGAATTGTCACTAAGTTGGCCAAGTGGAAAGGGTCCTGCCTCTCTATTATGGGTAGAGTTGAGCTCGTTAAATCTATCATTCATAGTATGTTAACCTACAGCTTTCAGGTCTACAATTGGCCTGTCAATTTACTCAAAAGGATTGATAGTTGCATAAGGAATTTCATCTGGTCTGGGGACACTCAAGTCAAAAAACTTGTTACTGTTGCTTGGCATAAGGTTTGTTGCCTTGTTAGTGAGGGTGGCCTTCGCATAAGATCTTTCTCAGCCATGAATCAAGCTGCAATTCTCTAACTTGCTTGGGATATGAGATGCTCATCTCAGGAATGGGCAACTTTTTACAGGAAGAGATACTCTAAAAGGATCACCTATACCAAGTCCTCTGTTTGGCCTGGTATCAAGATTCATTGGCAGCTGACCAAGGACAATTCAATCTGGTTACTGGGTGATGGCTCTAGCATCAACTATTGGTTGGACAATTGGCTTGGCTCCCCTATAGCTGATCTTCTTGCAATTCCTTATCCTATCTCTTCTGTTCTTCAAGCCAGAGTTGCTGATTTCATGCAGGATTCTTCCTGGATCATTCCTGAGTGGTTGGCTAGGCTCCATCCTACAGTGTGTCAGCAAATTATGAATACTCCAATTTCTAATGCAACTACGGATGATAGAGTGGCTTGGTTACACTCTACAGATGGATCTCTTAGCATGAAAGAGGCCTACCTTTTCACCAAGCCTGCCCAAACTCATCTCAACTGGTGCAAGCAGGTTTGGTCCATATCAATCCCTCCCTCAAAATCCTTCCTTACATGGAGGCTTTACAATAACAGATTGCCAACCGATGAGAATTTGAAAGCCAGAGGCACGGCTATGGGATCCATTTGTAATCTCTGTTGGACTAGTGAAGAGACTTCAACCCATTTGTTCTTTCAGTGCAGATTTGCTACTGATATCTGGAATTGGTTGAGTAGCCAACTTGGTCTCAGAGTTGACAATGCTTCCATTCAATCCCTGATGGTCATCTCTAAAAGGTGGAGCCCTCAAGTCAATTTGGTCATAAGGGCTAGCATTATTAATTCTATCTCTGCCATCTGGTTCTGCAGGAACAAAGCCAGATTTGAGAATTTATCCATTTCCATTGCCCATGCAACGACAAAAGTAAAAAATGACACTTCCTTCACAGGGAACTTTTCCAATCTTTGTGTCAGGTCGTCCATGAATGAATTCTCAATCCTGAAGGCTTTCAACATCACTTGCCACTACAACAAGGCTCCCTCAATTTTGGAGGTGACTTGGAACCTCCCTGCCTCTGGTTGGGTCAAAATAAACTCTGACGGGGCTGCTAAGGGCTCTCCTGGGCATGCAGGAGGAGGTGCTATCTTTAGGGACAACTTTGGTAGTTGCCTTGGTTGCTTTGCCTCCTACTTCAATATTCAGGACTCTCTTTATGCTGAAGTCCTTGCTGCAATCTTGGCTATCCAAATTGCATCCTCTAAAGGTTGGCTTCTTGTGTGGCTCGAGTGTGATTCTTCTTTGGTAGTGGAGATCTTCAGGGGTACCATGGTGGTTCCTTGGAAGCTAAGTAATCTAATGCTCAAGTGTAGGAAGACCATGTTGGCTATGCAAATCAAGGTTTCTCATATATATAGGAAAGGCAATGTTTGTGCGGATAAATTAGCCAATTATGGTGTAAACTCTCGGTGTGATTCTTGGTGGACTAGTCCCCCTTCTTTTATTTTGCATGATCTTCATAGAAACAGATTGTTACTTCCGAATTATAGGTTTAGGAATTGTAATGGCTCCTTGTAATCAGTCTTTCTAATCTATTGTGGATGTGTTCCACCCTTGCCTTAAAAAAAATTGGTGATACAAATTGTAGGATTTGATGGGATTGAGATCCATGGGGCCTACGGTTACCTACATGAGCAATTTATGAAGGATGCAGTGAATGACCGAGCAGATGAATATGGTGGATCCATTGAGAACCGATGTAGATTCACTTTAGAAGTTGTTGAAGCTATTGCGAATGAGATAGGACCAGAAAGAGTTGGTATTAGACTATCACCTTATGCAGAATTCATGGAAAGTGGAGACACAAATCCCAAAGCATTGGGTCTCTACATGGCTAATGCCCTTAACAAATATGGTATCCTATATTGTCACATGGTTGAACCAAGAATGAAGAATGTTCTTCAAATAGATGATCAATGCCCTCATAGCCTAGTACCAATGAGAAAAGCCTTTAATGGAACATTCATAACTAATGGAGGATTTGATCAAGAAGAAGGGAACAAAGTAGTTGATGAAAATAGGGCAGATCTTGTTGCTTATGGTCGTTTGTTCTTGGCTAATCCAGATTTGCCCAAGAGATATGCAATTGAAGCTCCTCTCATTAAGTACAATCGTGAGACATTCTACACTCCTGATCCTGTTGTTGGGTACATTGATTACCCATTTCTTGAATGAAACCAATGCTTAGTTAAGCATTCAAATCAAGTTATCAACAACTTCATAGTTTAATAAACTTTTCCTCCTTTCTACGTTCTGGGATCATGTCTGCAAGTTTGGTTTCTAGTGCAATGAGAATAAATATGCTTTATTACTCCCACTTTGTTTACATATTCTTCATATGCCTCTTATATTCTTTTAATTTGTAGGTTATGGGAAAAACAAGTTGAATAATTGGAGGACCTTTTAAAGAATGTGCATTGAGCTTTGTTATATCTTGTTGATTAATAAAAGCTCTAACTTCACCTAGAGGGCTCTTGGTGAATAGGTGGCTGGAGTAAACATTAAAAATAATCTAAAAAAATTATTAAAGCATGTGCGTTAAAGGTCATGCATGTCTATCCCAATATAGTGAACACTCTAGAAATTTATGCCCCAAAAATTTCATAGGAAGCGGGTCCCACTTCCATATTTACATAGGTGAGTCTATTAAGAGTACTCATGTAGCCTAGCTACTCCACTCCAATTGGAGTATAGATCTTATTAAGAGTTTAACTCATCCTTACATTTGCTGCAGAAATCATGTTTCTCATAATTTTATAGCATGTTCATTCTCATAATACTTTACAACGTGTTATTACTCATTGAACCTATTTCTTAGGATCTCCAGTCAGTTAGGTCGGGTTAACATCATGAGTGATCCTCGTTCTAAGGGAAATAGTCCTATACTCTTAGAAGTATTATGGACTTTCTCTCTAGCTAGTCATTTCGTCAAAGGATCTACTAAGTTATTCTCAGTACGTACATGATCCACTCTAATAGCTTCTGTAGATAGTAACTCTCTGATGGTGTTGTGCTTACGACAAATTTGTCATTTCTTACCATTATAAAAGCGGTTCTCAATTTTTGCCATAGTCACGGTACTATCACATTGGATCAACATAGTTGATATCAGTTTTTCTATAGGGGAATCTCTGCAAGCAAGCTTTTCTACCAACTTAATTTTTCACTAGCTATTGCTAGTGCTATCATCTCAACTTCCATAATGGATTGAGCTAAAATAGTCAGTTTTTTGCTAGACTCTAGATAGTTCATCTCACCATTTATGACTTCTTACCACAAATCAGCATTCAAAGAAGTCAAAACTTCTTGGAAAGTTGATGAATTATCCTCCAATATATAGACAATATAATTAGGTCTATACTCTCTAGTAGTTGTTGTTTTTTTACTTCTTCTAGGTTCTATTTCAAACCTTTCATTTTTATCATTATCTCTAATCACATGTATGTGATTATTTGATGTGCCCCCACTATTCCTCAATTTAAAAGGGAATTTATTTTTCATTGAAATCAATATCGTTTAGACTCGATGATCACTTTTGCGTTAAGGTCGTAAAACATGCACGCCTTGCTTTTTACAACATACCTAACGAATACACGTTCATAGGCTTTGTGAGTTTAGCACTTTAGGGGCATACCATCAGAAATGATTTCACGAGCAATTCTATGCATTTCAATGGACTAAGACTCTACTGATTTATCATCAGTCTTATGATAGTTGAGGTAACGACTAACAACATATTTTTTAGTTTCAGTTTCCTCAGTACTATATTTCTTTTCAAGTGCATACCAAATTAATTTGGTAGACTTGTATGAACTATAATAATCGCAAAGATCACCAGACAACACATTCAGAATGAAATTCTTACATAATTAATTATTTGCATTCCAGGGAGCTATTTGAATAGTTAGTTTATCCTTTTTCTCTTTTTCAGCTTTTTTCGGCACATTGGGACATCGATTTTTAGAACGTGTGCAACTTTCTCATAGTGGGGAATATTTTCATCTTATGTTGCCACCATTTGAGATTTGTCCCATCAAATCGAAATGGTTTTTTCAGGTGAAAGATATTTGGTCCAGTAATATTATCTACGAATGCATTGCATTAGAATCTTCTTAAAATTGTTGTTACCGTAGCTTGCAACAATTCTAAATGACACGAAATAATACTTATTGGCTGAGTCACGGCCATGTCGCTCTATTTAAGACATTTTGTGGCACTACCCAAAATGTGCAAGCAGACTATCAAACACGACATCCCAAAGATAAAACACCCCAAATCTCTGTTATCGAATTTTTGCTACACTCTAAGAACCAATCTCGAATGCACCCACCACAATATGGCTACCAGTGCCAATTCTCAAAATTCCCACAATATGGCTACCCTTGCCAATTATTTTCCCTCGATACTGACTACCAGTGTGTTCTCGAAATTCCCACAATTTGGTTGTCTGTACCAATTCTTAGTACCACGAAAAGAAAGGGGGAGAAGTTTGCCGAAAATGAATCAGCGAAAAATATGAGGGAGAAATAAAAAGTTGAATGAAAGGACATTTAACTTGGAACAAGAAAATATCAAGGGAAGAAGCTTCTATTTATAACTTGAATTTTTTTTCAAATTCCTCATCTCTCCAATGTGGGACTTGGGAGTTGTTTTTTCAAAACTCTTCTATGTGGGGCTTATGAGTTTTTTAGATTTCACACCCAAAAGTTCTCACTAATGGCTTTCAATAAACCAAGTTCCAACACCAACAATATGGAGTTTTCTTTAGTGACTAATATTTATTCAACAACCTGTTTCTTATTAAAACGTTTTCTTATCGTCAATTGAGAAGACTTTAGGTGTTTAGTTAAATATGTTAGTGTTTATTTTTTTTTAATAAAGTATTGTTCTGTTTTACCCATTTAATCAGGTTTTTTGTTTGCAATTGAGCAATTTTCATATTTATTTTTATTTATGCACTATTATGCTTGACTCGTTATACCTATTTTTATTTACTATTTACACTTTATTCAAGAATTTGTTCGTTATTAAAACAATTTCCTCTTTTTGTTTGAGAATTCTTTTGGTGTACTGTTATATATGTCATTGTTTTTGCAAATAAAGTTAGCATTAAGGAGAGTTTTCCCTTCTATTTTGCTCATTAAGAACATGTTTTATTTTTACATTTCAGGATGCTTTTGGGTTTGTCTTTATTTTTGCTCTACTACACTTGACTCATTACACTTGAGTTTTCTTTATTGATTACTCTTCATTCAACAAGTTGTTTCTTATTAAAACATTTTCCTATTTTCGATTGAGAATACTTTGGGTGTATTTGAAAAAAATTGTCAATGTTTTCTAAAAGTAAGTTAGCATTCTAAAGAGTGTGCTCTTCTATTTTACCCGTTTTCATGAGGATTTAATTTTGAAATTGCACATACTTTCGGATTTGTCTTTATTTTTACACTAGAACATGACTCAGTACACCTGGGTTTTCTTCTTTGGTTATTCTTTATCCAACGAGTTGCTCCTTATTAAAATGTTTTCGTATATCGATTGAGATTACTTTATGTATTTTGTTAAATATGTTAGTGTTTTATTTTCAAATAAGTTCGCATTATGGAGTATTCGCTCTTTTGTTTTACCCATTTTAATAAAGTTTTATCTTTGTGTTTAAGCATGCTTTCAGGTTTGTCTTTATTCTTGTATCACCACGCTTGACTCATTACTCGTGAGTTTTATTTATGGATCACTCTTTATTCAATAAGGTGTTTCTTATTAAATCATTTTCCTATTTTCGATTGACAATATATACTTTGGGTGGTTTACTAAATATGTCAATGTTTTCTTATAAATAAAGTTAGCATTCTCGATAGTGTGTTCTCTGTATTAACTGTTCTTATCATGTTTTATTTTTTAATATGAGCGTGCTTTCAGGTTTGTCTTTATTATCGTTCCACTATATTGACTTATCACACCTGAATTATAACTTGATTAGTTACTATTTATTCATAAAGTTGTTTCTCAATAAAATGTTTTCATCTCGTCAATAGGTGAGTGTTTTTTAGGAAATAAAACTAGCAAGATACCAGTGCATTAGCGATGCACGGGGCAATACTTCTTCTTTGCTGCAAGATTAATAACACATATTACATGTACATTTATATTGTTAATAAATATATGTTAATTGTGCATTCGTATTGTTAAGAACACACATGTGACCCGTGCATTCGCATGACTAAAAACACACATGTTACCTGTACATTCGCATTACTAAGAAAACACATGTTACTCATGCATTCGCATAGTTAAAACACACATGTTACTTATACATTCACATTATTAAGAATACACGTCTTACATGTGTATTTGCATATTCAATCACATAAGAAAAAAGAAATGACAATTTTTAATTTGAATTTTCTAATGGAAATAACAAAGTGAAAATCTGAAACATGATATCATATTACATGATATACATAGATTAATGTAAAGAAATAGTTTGGATGTGAAAAATGATTTCAATCTCATCTAATGCTCAATGTCTATTACATTTTAACATAATAAAACATAGGTATGGTAAACACTCAATTTTGGTGGGGTAGCAACATAGACCAATCTCTAATTAGTATTAAATTATTAATATATAAAATATATAAAAAGTAAGGATAGTGTGGAAATGTACATAGTAATAACATGTGACATGAATGAGTTTTTTTTAATTTTTTAATAACTTAGAACATTTTAAGATGGGAAAATGTGAGGAGAATGTGACATGTGCCATATTTTAAGATGCGAAAATGTGAGGAGAATGTGACATGTGGCATGAAGGGAAAACATGTGAGGAGGATGTAACATGTGGCATGAAGGGAAAACATGTAAGGAGGATAGACAGACAGACAGACACACAGACAGACAGACAGACAGACAGACAGACAGACAGACAGACAGACAGAGAGATAGATAGATAGATAGATAGATAGATAGATTGATTGATTGATTGATTGATCCATCAACATAAATCTTCTCATGAAAATTCAAAGAATCTAAAATATTAAAATTCAATTAGAAAAGTGTTACAAAACTTTGATGAGGTGTAACAATGCAATTATTCTTAGATTAATAGTAAACGTTAAATAATATACATTGATTAATGTAAAGAAATAGTTTGGATGTGAAAAATGATTTCAATCTCATCTAATGCTCAATGTCTATTACATTTTAACATAATAAAACATAGGTATGGTAAATACTCAATTTTGGTGGGGTAACAACATAGACCAATCCCTAATTAGTATTAAATTATTAACATATAAAATATATAAAAAGTAAGGATAGTGTGAGAATGTACATAGTAATAACATGTGACATGAATGAGTTTTTTTTTAATTTTTTAATAACTTAGAACATTTTAAGATAGGAAAATGTGAGGAGAATGTGACATGTGCATATTTTAAGAAGGGAAAATGTGAGGAGGATGTGACATGTGGCATGAAGGGAAAACATGTGAGGAGGATGTGACATGTGGCATGAAGGAGTTTTTTTTATTATATTGCTAATAGATTATAATTCTGGAGAGCTAGCTTTATTGTTTTAGCCATTTTCATCGAGTTTTATTTTTGCATTTGAGCATGTTTTTGGATTGTCTTAATTTTTGCTCCACAACACTTGACTCATTATACTCGAGTTTTCTTTATTGATTACTCTTTATTCAACAAGCCGGAAATATTTTGGAGTTTGGATATTTTGTTAAATATGTAAGTTTTGTTTGCAAATAAAGTTATAGCATTCTATGGAGTGTGCTCTTCTGTTTTACATATTTTCGTCGGCTTTTATTTTTGCATTAGAGAATGCTTTCGCCTTTGTCTTATATTTTTCACCTCTACATTGACTCTTTACACCTTAGTGTTCTTTATTGATTACTCTTAATTAAATAAGTTGTTTATTATTAAAATATTTTCCTATGTCGATTGAGATTACATTGGGTGTTTTGTTAAATCTGTTAGTGTTTCCTCTTCTATTGATATCGTTTTCATCTGGTCTAATTTTTCATTTGAGCATGCATTCAGATTTATCTTTATTTTTGTCCCACAATATTGACTAACCATACCTGAATTATATTCGCTGTGTCAGTTACTCTTTATTCATCAATATGTTTCAAATTAAAACATTTTCCTCTAGTCAATGTTGATTACTTTAATTTAGGTGTTTTTTTTAAATATGCGAGTGATTTTTAGGAAATAAAGTTATCGTTTTGGATAGTTTACTATATTGTTTTACCCATTTTCATTGTTACTTTTTTGCATTTGAGCTTGCTTTCATGTTTGTCTTTATTATTTTTGATCCATACACTTGAGTTTTTTTAAGATTGGCATACATCTTGGTGACAACAAATGTTTAGAATCCATAGCTGATGAAACTTGGATTTGGCAGCAAAGGTTTGGTCACCTAAATTTTAGGAGTTTGGAGTCAATGAGCAGGCATAAGATTGTGACTAGATTACCTGATCTAAGGGTTCCAACAAAGTTGTGTGAAGAATGTGTCACTAGTAAGCAGTCTAGAAACTCATTCAACACACAAATACCTACAAAATCAGCCAAGCCATTGGAGGTAGTGTACACTGATATGTGTGAACCTATTGAAGTTCAATCACTTGGAGGAAATAATTACTTTGTTACCTTTAAGGATGACTTCACTAGAAAGCTATGGATTTATCAGCTGAAAAGGAAAAACAAAGTCTTCAGCAGATTTAAGAGCTTCAAGGCATTAGCAGAAAAACAATGTGGCAACAAATTGAAGCTGCTAAGGAGTGATGGTGGAGGAGAGTATGCATCTCACGATTTTCATAGTTAATGTGATGAACAAAGGATTACTCTTGAGATAGTTGCACTATACACTCTTCAACACAATGGTACAGGTGAAAGGGTCATCAGAACTATTCGTGATATGGCTATAAGCATGCTAAAGACAAAGGGTATTCCTAAAAGATTTTGGGGAGAAGCAGTAGCCACTACATCATACATATCAAATAGAAGCCCAACAGAGAGGGTGAAGAGCATAGCACCTGAAGAAGCTTGGTCAGGGATCAAACCAAGTGTAAAGCACTTCAAAGTGTTTGGTTCAGTTTTTTTCAGTTATGTGTCTGACAACAAAAGGAATAATTTGAATTATAAAGGAAAAGGACTAATCTTCCTAGGCTATCACTCAATTGGTGCATACAAGACATTTGATCCAGAAACAAATGACACCATTCATAGCAGGGATCTCTAATTTGATGAAACTCAAACATGGGATTGGAATTCAACCAATGCAACATCAAATAAGGCATGCTTTATGTATATAGAAAATACAATAGACACGCTAGAAGAAGAAGGCATAATCAGTGAAGGAAATGCATATGTGACTGAAAGACCTCAAAGATAAAGAAACATGCCAACAAGATTAAGAGATTATGAGGTATTCTCTAACACATCAATAACATCTAAAGGTGACTTTGTGCATATGGCCCTATTAGCATAAATGGAACCAATTGAAAGTGTAAAGAGTCAAGACTTGTAAATTTCACGCTAACCTAAGTTTTGATGAAGACATCGGACATGCAAGTAAGCTTGAAGATCATACAACAAACAACGAGCCGAAGACTCAAGGGTTGCATCTATAGACTTAGGGCGTTGTAAGTTTTGCTTTTATTAGAAGTCTTAAGATGTTTGCCATAGATCAAGTCTAGGTTAGGTAAACCTAGGTGGAGTCTCACAAAAGCTTTAATATAAACAAGATTAAAATTGAGATATCACATCTAGATATCATATGATAAGTAGGTTCATGCATTCATATACATAGTCTTATGTATTAATGGTTTTATATTTGAAAAACTATGTATAGCATATTCATATCGTATAGGTAGTTTACATTACATCAAGAAAATATTTTTCAATCAGCATAATCGATTAAGTATTATGTGTAATCGATTATCAGAATTACAGTAGCTAACCAATTTGGTGATGTTGGTGTGTTAATTGATTAAGACATTGTATAATCGATTAAGACATAACAAAAAACTAACTTTTAATAGCTCGTTAATCGATTAAGTGGATGAATAATCGACTAATATCAGTATCAGTATGTTTGGTATAAATGCTAGAATTCTGGTCCATGTAGCATAACATTCATATTTTCATATCTTGCATATCCATAAGATCTTTGAGCATACATTGTCATATAGATTGCATTATAAAAGTTTAGAGAATAAGGGCATGTCGAATAGGGCTTAAAATTTGAAGTTGTAGCATGCATCTCTATGACTTTTCATACATAACATTCATTCTTGTTTTTCTTGAAAAGTTTTAAAGTGAAAGTAAGAAAAATCTGTTTTTCTGAATTGTGAAATTTGTTTTGTGAAAACCTTTGCATAATTTTCTCGTATAGAAGAGGTTCTTGTGAGTATTTTGCTTAGTGTTTTTAGAGTTCAGTTTACATTATTATATTCAAGTATTAAGTACTCAAGAAAACTCCAAATTTGTATCGGTCGAGGAAAGTGATTTTTTGGTGAGTAACTTCACTTCAAGAAGAGATCTTGTTATTCTTCATGAAGACTAGGAGGTCTTGGTGCAAGCGATACCTGGTTGGGGCCTAATCACAAAAAGATAGGTTATCTTAGTAGGCGAGATAAAGAAGGCAAACCGAGGTTGTCAAGCTTGTAGAGTCCAAGAAAGTAGCGTCTTAGTTTTGACGTATATTAGAAGTTTGTGTGTATCAAACATTTTTCAATAGTGAAGAAGAAAAATCTTCCAAGATCATAAGGGGAGACCTAGATGTAGTTTGCAGTGGACCGCAAACAAAGCAGGATAAAAATTTCCTCGTGCACAATTTTCATACCCTATCTCATTTAATTTTGCTTATTATATTCTTGTTATTTGATTGATTTTGTGATACATGTTATAATCTGTATAAGCATCATTATGTAATCTTTGAAATCAATTAAGTGTATAAGGATTGGGAATCGGTACCTTGTGTTGCAAGAAACCATTAAAATCAAGATTCTGCAAGAACTTAGGATAATCGATTATCCTAAAAAATAGTCGATTATCCACACAAATAATGAATTAAGTTCAGCATTGATTAATCGATTAATAGCAACCTTAATCGATTAAGTGTATTAACTTTATATTTTGCACAAAATATAGGAAAAGTGGAGTAAGTGATCCACGATACCTATTCAACTCATCTTCTAGGTGTATTCTGACATGCTGATACCCAACAAGTGGTATCAGAGCTAGTAAGAAAGTGCTAGCTTGACTGCGTATTCGTTTGATCCTAGAGGAGGATTCAAGAGGTTTCAAAATAAATAAGTGTAAGACTCAACCAAGAAAGGTATGAAACCAAAGGAGTGCTTCACTTGGAATGAATACGGGAAGGTTGGACATATGAGGCTACAATGTCTGACCTACCTCAAAAAGGTAGAAATAGGAAGCCGGTTAACAACCAATGTGTTCTTTATGGTATTAATTCCCTTTTCAATTAAAATAATTTCATTAATAAATTAATTTGGGAATTTAATAGTATGATCACAGCTCTTGTTGTTTCTTCCTTTCTGTTATGGAAGCGGGAAGGTGCTTAATAACTAATGATGTCTTTTTGCATTAATTCCCTATGTTATTTAAAATAATTTTTGAAATAAGATACTAACATTTTTTTTAGTTTCATGGTAAATAAATTAATTTTGGAATTTAGTAACATGATCATGACTTGTGTTGTATCTTCATATCTCATGTGAAAGTGAGAAGTCGGTTCACAAAAAATGTGGTTTCTTCGTTATTAATTCTATTTTCAATAAATTAAAACAATTTCTTAGAAATAATTTTAATTGTGTAGCTAATAAAATTCACTTGTGGATTTAATAGTGTGTTCAAGTCTCATGTCGTATCTTTCTTTCAACTCTCAAAGTGGGAAGTCTTTTAACGACCAATACGATATTTTTGGTATTAATTTCCTTTCATGTAATCAAAATAATTTCTTTAATCATTTTAAAATTAATTAATCAATTTTCAACACAGACTACATAGTCTTAATTTTTATTTTGCACCTGAAGATACAAAAGAATAAGATAAATTATTCTGGCACACAATAATAAAAAGTAATGTGTAACCTTTTGTTTTAATAATTAAAATTTAATCAAATAAGTTGTGGGTATATTTGTGAAGTAGATTTGACTACTGACTTTGGCACAATTTTGATGAAGACACCAACATCATATAAAAGAAGAAAATGAAGAATAATTATGAAGACAAAGCTTCAAGAATTTAGAAATAAGTCTTTAGATACTTCTATCCTTATACTCTAAAGTATACACTTAGTAGTAATGCTCAAATGTATTTTAAAATAAAATTGACCAGCACAAGTATAAATGAAAACAATTTTCAAAATACTGTGTAACAGGTTACTAGATCTAAATAACTGGTTACTGTGACTAAGTAACAGGTTACCAGAACTAAGTAACAAGTTACATGAGTGAGAAACGAGTTATCCAACAAAAATTGATCAAGATAATTGATTACACCATGTGGGTAACCGATTACACAACATGGTAAATAATTACCTAGTTGGACAGAGCAGTTGGGTAATCGATTACACATTTTGAGTAATCGATTATTTCCTGTGAAAATCAATTTCTCAACTGGACAGACTATTTGCGTAATCGATTACTAAGAGTTGTTACACCAGTTTTCATATTCAAACTACACAGCTATCAACCCAAACGAAATGGTTTCATTCCAAACAATTCCTACCTTTTCGTAGAGGTATTATGGTTGATTGGAAAGTCTATATAAAGGCATTGAAACTCATTTCATAATAACACAACAAAGATATAAATCACTTACACAATCTATACTTTTCTAAAATACTTGTTCTACACTAGTGCAACTTGTTCATAACTTTCAGAACTTGTTTTCTAAATTTGCCTTATGTGTTATTACAAGTTATTCAAACTTTCTGAGAATGAGTACTAAAGTATATTGGATTGCAAGAGTTTATAACTTCAAAATCCTGTAAAGGCAATCCATTGCCATAACTAAACGTTTTCTTCATTCAAAGTATTGCATTACTTTCTTTCACAAGGGTGTGATAAGAAATGGGATAAAGTCACTTGGAAAAGGTGTTTTCCAAAGAGTGATATAGGTATTAGAGAGTGAGTAAGGTACAAGGAAATCTCGGGGTGAGAAATTATAATTGCTACTCTTAATATCTAGTGAAGAAATCTCTTGTGCTGCAAGAGTACTTGACATAACCTTCAATGGACAAGAAGGTGAACCAATATAAAATCTATGTGTACTCTCTTCTCCTTGATCTCCTTATATTTACTTGATTTTTTTATGCATCAAATTTCCGCTTCTATTAACTCTTGAAATTTGTAGAATAAGCTATCATAGTTTTAAACGACTAATTCCCCCCC
>NW_017725185.1:107080-110533 GCF_001865875.1 Lupinus angustifolius
TTAGATGCCATATCAGCCTTACAATTGGCACCAATGCTTCTTTTAAGTAAATTATTCTCAAAACATATCTTGTTTCTAAGATGGCCGCAAGATCATTTATAGAAGAAGGTTCCAACATCAATCCTCCTCCAAGCTTGGTTGGATTATGCTACGATTTCTGGAAGATCATAATGGGAATCTTTATAGAGTCTCAAGATTTGGACATTTGGAAAGCAATTTAGGAAGGACCCTATGAACCTTCCACATTTATCAATAGTGTGAGGGAAGTGAAGCCGAAATCCTCATGGAATGTTAAAGACAAGAAGAAAGTGCAATATGATTTAAAAGCAAAAAATATTCTCACTTATGCACTTTGTATTGATGAATTGTTTAGATTATCGAACTGCAAATATACTAAAGAAATGTGAGATACTCTAGAGACTACACACGAAGGAATCGAGGAGGTCAAAAGGTCGAGATTCAACACTCTCTCCCAGGAATACGAAATGTTTCGTATGAAGCCTAGAGAGAAAATACTTGATTTTCTAAAGAGATTTACTCACCTTAAAAATCATCTTATTGCACTTGGGAAAACTTTATCAAATAGTGACTTGAACGTAAAAGTTCTAAGATCACTCACCATAACATGGCAGCCAAAAGTTATAGCCATTTCTGAAAAGAAAAGTTTATCAAAAATGTCCCTGGTTGCTTTGTTCGGTAAATTGTCGGAACATGAATTGGAACTCAATCAGCTTGAACAACATGAAGAGCAAGAAAAGAAGAAGAAAAATATATCTCTCAAAGCAAAGGTGGATAGAGTTGATTCATCATGAGATGAATCTGAAAAGGAAGAGATGGAAGATATGAGTTTATTTGTAAAGAAGTTCAGCAAGTTCCTTGAAAGGAACAAAGGAGCTAAAACTGGACAAATGAAGAAATTTACCAAGAACAATGATGCCTCCACTTTAAACTAAAACTTCACATGTTTTGAATATGGTAAGCCTGGTCATATGAAAATGGATTGTCCAAACCTGAGAAAAAATGCCATCAAGGGCAAGAATGAAATGAGGATTGGACGAAGAGCCTACAAAGCTTGGGAAGATAATGATACCAGTTTTGCCTCTGAACCAGAAAATAAAGAACAAATACATCTCTCACTAATGGCATCTCATCACTCTGATGATGAAGAGGTAAATGAAACTAACCTATTTTCTTCTTTGGAATTGCAAAATGATTTGCATGATGAATATGTCAAACTCACGAAGTTATTTTTAAAACAAAAAACTGAGTTAGAAGTATTCATAAATAAACCATCATCTTCTTCATATCAAAACTGAATTACTCTTGAAAATAAAGTTTTGACATTAAGTCTTTAACTTAATAAAATAAATAAGAGTAGCAAAGATTTGGACAAAATTATCAAAGTTCAGAGACATTCTACAAACCGAAGAGGTCTTAGCTATTCTAAAAGCCAACTTTCTAAGAAACAGAATGTCTCAACAAAGATAAACTTTCAAAAACAAAGTATCCATGCATTTAATAGTAATAATACCAAATCTAGGATACACAAGCATCATCTCATATGCACTTATTGTAAGAACCATGGGCATACATCAAACACTTGCATGATTAGAAAATATGGTGTGCCCTTAAGTCATTATAGATGGGTTGAAAAAAGTGTTAACCATGTAGGACCCAAAGAAAATTGGGTACCTAATACTACTTAACCTGTTTTGTAGGAAAATTTGAGAGCCGCCTGCAATCTATGGTACTTGGACAGCGGCTACTCAAAGCACATGACGGGCGACAAAGATAAGTTCTCTATCCTTACTCCAAGGGACAAAGGCTATATCACAAATAGTGATAACAACAAAGGAAAAATACTTGGAATTGGTAGAATCTGTAAGCCACTTCAACAATTATAGAAGGAGTATTCTATGTCGAAGGACTCAAGCACAACCTGTTGAGCATAAGTCAACTATGTGACAAAAGATTTCATGTGGCGTTCTACCCTGATAAATGCATCATCGAAAGTAAGGATTCTAATAACTGTAAACTAATTGGTAAGAGGATAAAAAATATATATGATTGACATAGATTCTTTTTTACCAATAAAATGTTTAGGTTCTAATAATAATAATGATGCATGGGAGAATTGCTCATATTCATATGGATCATTTGAATAAATTGATTAAGAAAGATTTAGTTGTTGGTTTACCTAAAATAAAGTTTTTTAAAGACAAACTATGTAGTGCTTGTCAAATGGGTAAACAAACAAATATCTCTTTCAAACCTAAGCATATGGTTTCTTCCGATAGATCATTGCAGTTACTACACATGGACTTATTGGCCCCTCAAGGACCAAACGTTATGGTGGTAACTACTATGCTCTTGTTATAGTAGATGATTTTTCAAGATATACTTGGACTCTATTCTTAGTTCATAAGAATGAGGCATTCAACGCCTTTAGAAATATGCTAAAAGAGTTCAAAATGAAAAATCTCTGAAAATCGCTGCAATAAGAAGTGATCATGGGAGAGAATTTCAAAATGCTTCTTTTGAAGAATTATGTGATGATCTAGGTATCAATCATAATTTTTCCGCTCCTAGAACACCACAACAAAATGGTGTTGTAGAGAGAAAGAATCGGTCCTTAGAAGAACTTGCTCGTACAATGTTGAATGAAACTAATCTCCCAAAATATTTTTGGGCTGATTGTTGAAAGCGTTATTCGGTGTTTATTTTAGTTGGGAGTTTTCTCCTCTCACCAAATCGTCCTGACAGCAATGTCAATTTGTTGAAAGATTAATACTCTCATTTTTGTTATGTTCCTTTTGTAAGTAAGACAACTCGGTTTTATTCTTTGTTCGCCATCTCGGCTTTGTAGAAATAAATTCCAACGTCGGTATAATGGTTTCAAGAATATTCCAGTTACAACTTACTTTCTTAATAATCATGTGAATAAGTCATTCCTTCTTTGCCCCATCTCGGCTTTGATAGAATAAATTCTAACGCCAGTATAATGGTATTGAAGCAATTACCTATTATATAATTAATAAGTACCTTTGAATACCATCTTGGTTTTGTGGAATAAATTCCAACACCGGTTTAATGGTATTCTAATATATAAAAGTGATGAATAGTTAGTTGTTAGATACAAATAAATAAATACAGAACAAAAGAATAATAAATTTAGTGACCTTTATTTATTTACTCCCTTTCAGGTTCATTTTATTTAACAAACCAAACTTCTTCCTTAAGGAAGGTTGGTATTAAAGAATAAATAAATTGCGGAATGTAAATAACAATAAATAAAAGTTAGTAAGTTAGTTTCATCACTTTTGTATATTAAAAGGGTGTTTTCAACAAATAAATTTATTGATAACACTTTACTATTTTACAATTTACATCTCTTTCAAGATTCAATTGTAGTATAGTATAGGATTATATCGAACCACAAGAAATTGCCTATTA
>NW_017725185.1:110633-111241 GCF_001865875.1 Lupinus angustifolius
CTTTTTATAGGCCAAAGTGCTGGATGCTCAACTACCTTGTTTAGCAGCTAAGTTACACACCTTTGGCCCCTATGAAGATCCACTTTGGCCCCTACTTGACCCTTATGGTGGGCTAGGTTACATGCATGGTGACACCTCCTCCTTCTTGTCATAGCCTTATGTCACCCGTGAGGTCATGTTCTTGGCCTTTAAGCAAAGAAAAAGTAAGATGTTCCATGATTTGACCAAAAAATCACTTTTCTGGTGCGCCAGCCGCTTAGCCCACCTGTTTCTCCGCTAAGCTACCTGTTTCAGCAGCTTGGCTGACCTGGTTCCTCGCTCAGTTGCATGTTTCAGCCGCTCAGCTGACTGGTTCCGCGCTCAGCTGCCTGTTTCAGCAGCTTAGCTGGCCTGGCCTGGTGCTTCGTGCTGGCTGACCCGGCCTGGTGCTTGGTGCCTGCCTGACCTGGCCTGGTGCTTGGTGCCTAACTGACCTGGCCTGGTGCTTGGTGCCTGGCTGACCTGGCCTGGTGCTTGGTGCCTGACTGGCCTGGCCTGGTGCTTGGTGCTTGGCTTGGCTGGACAGTTTTGTGCTTGATTTCTTCATGGTGAAGCAACCTTTTTTCCTT
>NW_017725185.1:111341-118952 GCF_001865875.1 Lupinus angustifolius
AACCAAATTAAGCACATATCATGCCATGCTTTAACTTGATTACTTTTAGCAATTCATTTTGAGCTTTTGTCTTGAATTTTGGCTTGAATTCTTATCCATCTTTGAATTTATTTTTTAATATTCAATTTCCTACAAAACTCAAAGAAAACTTGGACAAGAATTAATAAAGAACCAATTTATTTAATCATGCAAAATTCACCTAAAAAGTGTTAATTTAAGTTGGTTTTCTACAATTTGCATAGGATAAGTGCCATAAAATGATGGTGAAAAGTGTATACTTTTGCCACTTATCGCTGATGTAGTTAGTACGGCATGTTATGTTTCAAATAGAGTTCTTATAAGACCAATTCTCAAGAAAAACCCTTATCAACTCTTTAAAGGTATAAAATCAAATGTTTCCCATTTGCATGTATTTGATTGTAAATGTTTCGTTTTGCAATAAAAGAGCTCTAGCCATGGAAGAATTTGTTCATGTATCTTTTGATGAAACCAATCCTATTATAAATGATGGGTTAACTCTTGATGAAGAGGACTTGCCAAGTTCCCCGTTAAAGGATGATTCTTATACCAAAACAACAACCAATACGGAGCACTTGAAAATGGATGATACTCTATCTTCTCAAGAAGAGCATATTCATTATGATTTAGCCAAAGAATGGAGAACTCATCGAGACCATCCTATTGACAACATCATCGACGACATAAGGGTGTCACTACTCATTTAAAGCTAAATGATGTTTGTTTAAACATGGCTTTCGTTTCTCAAATAGAACCTTCCAACATTGATGATGCCATCGAGGATGAACACTGGATTCTTGCTATGCAAGAAGAGTTGAACCATTTTGAGATAAATGAAGTTTGGGAACTTGTTCCTAGACTAGAAAATAGGCATGTTATAGGAACTCGTTGGGTATTCTGCAATAAATTAGATGAAAATGAATTATTGTTAGAAATAAAGCTATACTGGTAGCACAATAAATCAGGAATTATTGATGAAACCTTCGCTCTTGTTGCTAGACTTGAAGTTATTCGGTTGTTACTTGCAAATGTTTGCTCGTTAAATTTTCAATTATATCAAATGGACGTAAAGAGTGTATTTCTTAATGATATATATAAGAAGAAGTGTTTGTAGAACAACCTCCAGGTTTTGAAGACTACAAACATCCTTCTCGTGTTTATAAACTAAAGAAAGCTCTTTATGGCTTAAATCAAGCTCCTCGTGCTTGGTACGATCGTCTCACAAATTTTTTTCTTGAAAAAGGTTTTACCAAAGGAAAGGTCGACACTACACTTTTTATTAAGAAAATAAATCATCATACTCTTCTGGTTCAAATATATATAGAAGATATTATTTTTGGATCTACTAATGAGATTTTGTGTAGTGATTTTGGCAAAATGATGCAAGGGGAGTTTGAAATGTCTATGATGGGGAAACTAAATTACTTCCTTAGATTACAAATCAAAAAACTCAAGGATGGTAATTTTGTGAGTCAATCCAAATACTATAGAGATTTGCTGAAAAGATTTGAAATAGGTGATTGCAAGCCAATCACCACTCCTATGGGTTCTGGTACATACATTGATACAGATGAAGCTGGAAAGTGCATTGATATATCAAATTATTGAGGTATGATTGGATCCCTACTTTATTTAACTGTCAAAAGAATCATTAAATATCTAAAAGGCACAACTGACGTTGGATTATGGTATCCAAAAGGAAGTGTATGTGATTTGGTTGGATATTCATATTCATATTTTTCTGGATGCAAAATTGAGAGAAAACGTACAAGTGGTACTTGTCATATATTAGAAAAAACATTGGTCTCATGGTCATGCAAGAAACAAGCATGTGTTGCTCTAAGTACTGTTGAGGCAGAATACATAACGGTAGGTAGTTGTTGTGCCAAAGTGTTGTGGCTTAAGCAAAAATTGCAAGATTATGGCTTACACTTAGGTTGCATACTCCTAAAATGTGACAATACTAGTGCTATAAATCTCACAAAGAATCCAGTGATGCATTCTAGAACCAAACACATAGATATAAGACATCACTTTCTTAGGGATCATGTCAAAAAGAAAGATGTATCTTTAGAATTTGTTGATACTCATGACCAACTAGCAGATATATTCACTAAACCCTTGGCAAAAGAACCTTTCTGTAAAATTAGACGTGAATTAGGCATACTTGATGAAGCTTACTTGTCTTAAATGCTTATTCATGATTATATATTTTCTTCATTATGCTTATAACATGCCTACTTGTATTTAAAATTGCTTAAATCTTTTCAAAATTTTCAAATACATGGGTATATAATCGATTACATATGTTCAGTAACCGATTACCAAGCATTAGTATGCCTGAAAATTCAAAATTATAGGTTTAGTAAACGATTACTCTAGAGAGTAACCGATTACATCATTGAGCAGGAAGCTTCAGTAATCGATTACCCTCTTGTGTAATCGATTACCTAAGATATGTGTTTGAAATCTGGGAATTGTTTTATGTTAAGTAACTGATTACTCACTATGAGGAACCGATTACTCTGAGCATTATTTAAGTTTCCCTCCTCATTTTTCAAACACTTCTTCTTCCTCCTCAAACCCTCATTTTCATGTTTACCCTAGAGTTTGCCTAAAATCTTCATTTTTGATCTGATTTGTGTAATTTTTAGTCGTTTCATATCACATTTTGAATTCTAAACAGTTCTATTCCATAGATTTCGTGTTTAGTGGCCCCTATAAAAAAATCCCCAAATCTCTTAAACCTCAAAACTTAACTTTTCAAAAACCGCAATCCATGGCTTCATCATCAAGAGTTAAGAAGCAATGTACCAGTGTGTCTCAAAGAAAGCAAGAAGCTTCATCTTCAGAGGCTAATCCTTTGGATTTGGCACGTCTTCTTGCAAATGACGTTCAATGCAAAACATTTTCAGACCATTTTCTTGGACGCTCCATTTTTTCTCTTAAGTATGGTAATATCAGTAACTTTCAGTTTGAAGATTTTCATTTCCCTACCCTTCTAAGGAAACAAGATCTTTTTGATTTCTGTGAAAGTATTTTACGATAAAGTATTTTACTATAACTTGAACTTTAGGAAAAATCGTCTAACATCCTATGTGAAAGGAAAAGAAATTGTTTTGGATGTTAAGACCTTCAGTTCAATATGTTATAATATACATTCTCAAGGTAGCATAAAAGATTTCGGTCTTACATGCGATTAGGATAACTATAATAGAAAAGAGTTCTACAACTCTATGTGTAGATTCTCTAAAAAGGAAATAGAAATGTGTAAGCAACTGACTTTAGGTGAAACTGTAAAGAGTAGAGATATTCTTGTTGTAGAAAACCTCAATCTCGAAGATTGTTTGCTTCATTACTTTTTGAGCTATGTCATTCTTCCAAAATATTCAAATCATTCTCAAATCAATGACACGGAACTGCAATTGATGTATGCTCTTAAGCATAACCATTCAATCAATTGGGCTAACACATTAATGAGACATATGTGGTCTTTTCGAGAAACGCACAACCCTTTTCTTTATGCAATCTTCATAACCAACATACTTGAGCATTTTGGTGTATTCACTACTGGTGAATCCAAAGTCACACTTGATGCACGTGATTGTAAAATCGATGTAGAAGTGATCCACAAAATGGGCTTCTTTAGAGATCCCATTAATAGACTCTATAAGCATCAAAGTGATAGACAGGTTGCATTTTCTGATCCTAATGTGAATGTCTCTGCTAACCGTCTTGAACACCAAACTTCTGAGTTTCATGTTGAGTCTTCGTCATCTGTTCCCATGCCTACAAACTAGATGATCATGGATGAGTTATTATCTCTTTGAGGCTACATCTTTAATCAGATGGATGCTCTTGACGCTCAGAATCAACAAGTCCAATTCGAGCTTCAACGTCTTTCTTATAAGATCAATAGCATGGACCTTGATGAAGATAGCACTGAACCTGAATCTTAGAACTTTTGTTGTCTAGGAATTATGTGTGTAATGTTGCAAGATTTTGGACAAACTTCTTTTTTTTTTGCTGTTTTTTTAATTATGCTTGAATTTGTACGAACTTCTTTCAATTTGCTGCTATGCTATGTTGATTACTTTTATGATTGTTATATATATATTGTATGCTATATATTGTGCTGGACTCTTGGCTTTTCTTCTTTTTGATGAAGTCAAAAAGGGGAGAAAAGTTGGGAGGAGAGTGTATTTTCTGTTTAAAATATTCCAGGCACATAACTCCAAATCAAAGGGGAGCATACAAAATAGGGGGATTATACTCAAGACAAGTCAAGAATATCACAAAGTATGCTACTCTCAGAAAAATACATTGTCAAGAAGATATTGGTTTGTCATCATCAAAGGGGGGGAGATTGTGAAGAGGATCTGGCTCCTGACCTTGGCACAGTTTTAATGAAGACACAAATATCACATTAAAAATAAAAGGGAGAATACTTATGAAGACAACGGAGACAAAACTTCAATAATTTAGAATCTAAGTCTTTAGGTACTTCTATCCTTATACTCTAAACTATACACTTAGTTATAATGGTCAAAATTATTTTAAAATAAAATTGATAAACACAAGTATAAATGAAAACAATTTTCAAAATACTATGTAACAAGTTACTAGATCCAAGTAACAGGTTACTGTGACTAAGTAACAGGTTACCAGAACTAGGTAACAGATTACATGAGTGAAAAACGAGTTATCCAACAAAAATTGATCAGGGTAATTGATTACACCATGTGGGTAACCAATTACACAACATGATAAATAATTACCCAGTTGGATAGAGCATTTGGGTAATCGATTACACCTTTTGAGTAATCGATTACTGCCTATGAAAATAAATTTCTCAATTGGACAGACTAGTTGGGTAATCTATTACTCAGAGCTGTTACACCAGTTTTTAGATTCAAACTACACAGCTTTCCACCCAAACGAAATGGTTTCATTCCAAACAATTCTTACCTTTTCATAGAGATATTTTGGTTTATTGGAAAGTCCATATAAAGGCATTGAAACTCATTTCATAATAACTCAACAAAGATATAACTCTCTTACACAATCTATACTTTTCTAAAATATTTGTTCTACACTGGTGCAACTTGTTCATAACTTTCAGAACTTGTTTTCTAAAGTTGCCTTAAGTGTTATTGCAAGTTCTTCAAACCATATTAGCATTAGTACTAAAGTATACAAAGAGTTATTGGATTGCAAGAGTTTATAACTTCAAAATCTTGTAAAGGCAATCCATTGCCATAGTTAAACGTTTTCTTCATTCAACGTATTGAATTACTTTCTTTCACAAGGGTGTGATAAAAAAAAGGGGGATAGAGTCACTTGGAATGGGTGTTTTCCAAAGACTGATATAGGTATTAGAGAGTGAGCAACGTACATAGAAATCTCGGGGTGAGAAATTGTAATTGCTACTCTTAATATCTAGTGAAGAAATCTCTTGTGTTGCAAGAGTACTAGACATAGCCTTCAGTGAACAAGAAGGTGAACCAGTATAAAATCTATGTGTACTCTCTTGTCCTTTATCTCCTTACATTTACTTGATTCTTTTCTGCATAACTTTTTCGCTGCTATTAACTTTTGAAATTTGCAGAAAATGCTATCATAGTTTTAAACAACTAATTCACTCCCCTCTTAGTTTTCATCTCAGACTTACAATATTTAGTTCATGCAATTAGCGAGTGCATCGTATTAATATGGATATATTGAGTGCTTCCATAATCTATAACGACTCAGGAGCTTAGAATTTTAGTTCAATGATCATATTTTTCAAAGTGTATATAAAAGAACATTTCTATATTTTGATTGGAAGGAAATGTTGTGGTGAGTCGAAATCATTTGGAAGGAGAAGAAATTTCTTTTCCTAATTTGTATACAGATGATCAATGGAAAATCGAGTGGCAACACTCTGTTCGACATGGACTTTGAGTACTTGCTTTCTAAAACATGCAGTGATATTATTGTCGTTTTAAAGGAGGTTGCTCATTACTGCCTTTTATTTTTAATTATTTAGCATTGTTTTGTTAGAAATTATAAATTTCTAATTAAGGTGAGCATCATATATTTGATACAATGATAACAGCTATTTATTTTCGAAGTTACATTATAAGTGATCTAATTACTGACACCCCTTAGATTTCTAAAAGCTTATGACGGATATGGGCTTAATGAGTGGATACCCATCAGGTTAACCCATAGGGGATAATGGGAACCCTATAAGTTAACACATAAGGAAGGTTATGGTCCCCAACACACCAAATCAAATTCAGTTTTCTCCTCTCCCCATCAGAGTGAAAACGCAAGTCCCAAGAGGAATCAGGGATTTGGTTGAGGAAGGCCATCATACCACAAAACCTCTTTCAGAAACGTAGATCAAAGGAGAACAATAAGGAACATGGATTCAGGTATGACATTGCACCCTTTGATTCATATATGTGCATGAGAGTCATGAAATTCAAGATCCTAGGATTGATATTTCACCAATCATAAGGAATTTCTAACAGGTGGTATCAGAGCATAGGTTCTGAATTTTATGGTTCTCCATTAAGGGTGTTTTCCCAAATATTGTATGAACCCTAATTTTAATTTGGGGATTATTGAATTATGCTTCCCCTGTTATGTTATAAAGATTGGGAATTTACGCAATCTGATTATTGCATAATTGTCTTAAATTATATGACTTAAATCAATTTCTTGTTTGTTACTTTTGTTGATTGCTGCATATAATATATCAATTTTGTGGCGTTATTGAATTCCAATTTTGATTACATCATTCCTTGCGATAACGTGAATCCACTCTGGTTTAATATCATTCCTTGTAATTATGTTGTCAGTGTTAAACTTCATCATTATGTTGTACGGTGTAAACATCCAAAAAATTTATATTGTCAATCTAAAGCACAACATAAATTTCTAAATTTATTAGGTGAATTTCAAGGTCACATTTTTCGTTCTGGTTTTTTGTATTTTTGTGGTTCATTAATTAGATTTGTTTTTGTTCACACTGCAATATAGTAATGATTAAAAGGTTCTGCACAGTGTTCAATTTCTTTGTTAATAACAGCCATGTTCAATATAGTAATGGTGAGGCTTAATAGCCATGTTAGTAACAGCCATGTTCACACTGATATAAATTTTCTTTTCGTTCTTGTGAACATTCGGATTAAAGATTATAATTTTTTTTTCATAATGAATCCATATTTTTTTTTTCTTTTGTCTGGTAATTATTTTGAATTAATTGATGCAATATGTTGTCAAAGTAACATCTATTATATAAATTAATTGAATTACACAAATGAGTATGAGATTATTTATGCGAATTGTGTTCGGCCCAAAGGAAGACACAATTTGGCAAAATAATAACATACATGTAATGATAAATATGTAACAATTATAAAGTTTCTTTTCATGTGAATAATAGTCGGTCCAAAGAAAGACTATTGTTTGACAGAACTAATTGTTAATATTTGATCATTACACTGAGAGTACCACTTACAAATTGATTTCTCTGTCCAAAGACTAGATATTGATGTTGTGTTAGGTATCTTGTGATGGGTCTATTATGTGAACATGTCTTGT
>NW_017725185.1:119052-121699 GCF_001865875.1 Lupinus angustifolius
GTATGGATTTGGATCTGGCACTTCGTGTGGAGAAACTCATTTCCACTGCGGAAAACCTCGATGAGGCTAAAATTGAGAAATGGGAACGCTCTAACCGAATGTGTTTGATGATCATGAGACGCTCTATTCCAGATACGTTTCGATGCTCTATATCTGAGGGTGAAAGTGCAAGGAAGTTCCTTGAAGAAATAGAACAGTTCTTTGCCAAGAATGAAAAGGCGGAGACGAGTAGCTTTTTGGCTAAACTCATCTCCATGAAGTATAAAGGCAAAGGAAACATAAGATAGTACATTATGGAGATGTCTAATCTCGCATCAAAACTCAAGGCACTTAAGTTAGAGCTGGGTGATGACCTACTCGTGCACTTGGTTTGGATCTCTCTTCCTGCACACTTTGGGCAATTCAAAGTGAGTTATAACACTCAGAAGGACAAGTGGTCCCTTAATGAGCTTATATCTCACTGTGTGCAAGAGGAAGAGAGGCTGCAGAGAGATAAGACTGAAGTGCTCACTTGGTTATGACCCCTCAAAATAAGAAAAGGAATAGCAATAAGGATGATGCGAAAGGGTCTTCTTAGCAAAAGAAATTGAAGAGGAATGAGGAATTTACCTGTTACTTCTGTAAGAAGCAAGGACACATGAAGAAAGAGTGTCCTAAATATGCCTCACGGCGTGTAAAGAAGGGTAAATTTCTAACTCTTATTTGTTCTGAAATTAATTTGGCTTTTGTACCCAATGATACTTGGTGGGTAGATTCTGGTGCTACTACTCACATTAGTGTCACTATGCAGGGTTGCATGTGGAGCTGACAGCCAAGTGATGATGTGAGATTCATCTTTGTGGGCGATGGCAAAAGGGTTGAAGTTGAGGCTATTGGAACATTTAGATTATGTTTAAGAACTGGTTTTCATTTGGATTTATTTGAGACATTTGTTGTACCGTCTTTTAGGCGGAATTTAATTAGTGTTTCCAGCTTGGACAAATTTGGTTTTTCTTGTTCTTTTGGAAATAATAAAGTTAGTCTCTATCAAAATTCAAATGTTGTTGGTTCTAGTTCTTTAATAGATAATCTGTATATGCTTGATGTTTCCATTTCCACTAATGAAATACTGTAAACAAATTCACGTGGTACAAAACGAAAATTAAAAGAAAATTCAGCCACCTTATGGCACAAGCGTTTAGGTCATATATCTAAACAAAGAATTCAAAGACTTGTGTCGGATGAAATTCTTGACCCTTTAGATTTATCAGACTTTGAGGTCTGTGTTGAGTGCATAAAGGGAAAACAGACAAACAAAAGGAAATTAGGTGCCGAAAGAGCTAAAGATGTCTTAGAACTAATACATACGAATATATGTGGTCCTTTCCCTATGGCTTCCTGGAATGGACAACATTATTTTATTAAATTCATATACGATTACTCTAGGTACGGCTACCTATACCTTATACATGAGAAGTCCCAATCTTTGGATGTTTTCAAGTCTTTCAAGCTGGAAACACTAATTAAATTCCGCCTAATTATACCTATATCTTTGGATGTTTTCAAGTCTTTCAAGCTAGAAACACTAATTATACCTATATCTTACCAGAGTCTCTTTGGGGGATGCTTTAAAGATCACAGATTACATCCTTAATAGGGTGCCAAGTAAAGCAGTTAACAAAACCCCATATGAGCTTTGGACTAATAAAAGACCAAGTTTGAAACACTTGCACATTTGGGGTTGTCCAGCTGAGGCGCGGCCTTATAGACCGCATGAAAGAAAACTGGACTCTAGAACTGTTAGCTGTTATTTCGTTGGTTATGTTGAACGCTCTCGGGGCTATAAATTTTACGATCCCACTTCAAGACTCTTTTTTGAGACGGGAAATGCAAGATTTCTTGAGGAAGTTGATTTTGGGAAGGAAGAGAACATAAGGAATGTTGTCTTTGAGGAAGAACCGGTTACTGATTGTGAACAAGTTCTTGTGCCTATTACCATTCAAGGAATAAATTCGGTAATAGAAGATAATGTTTAATGTTCATAATATTGTTCCAAACAATATTTTAGAACAAGACAACAATGAGGTTCTCCCTCAAGTACCTATAGAACAAATTCAACAACCTCAAGAAGTAGAAGTAGAAGTGATATTACAGAGATCTACTAGAGAGAGGAGAAGTGCAATTCCTGATGATTATATTGTATTTCTTCAAGAACATGAGGATGGCATTGGGTTAACAAAAGATGATCCATTGAATTTTTGTCAAGCCATGAAAAGTTCTAACTCTCAAAAGTGGATTGGCATTGGGTTAACAGAAGATGATCCATTGAATTTTGTCAAGCCATGAAAAGTTCTAACTCTCAAAAGTGGATTGATGCCATGAAGGATGAGATGAAGTATATGCATGATAATGACTTTTGGGATCTTGTCGAATTACCTGAAGGTGCGAAACCTATTGGTTATAAATGGATATTTAAAACCAAGAGAGATTCAAATGGTAATATTGACAGATATAAAGCTCGTCTAGTAGCTAAAGGCTTCACTCAGAAAGAAGGCATTGATTATAAAGAAACCTTCTCTCCAGTATCTTCGAAGGATTCTTTTAGAATAATATTGGCACTAGTTGCTCAATTTGATTTAGAGCTACATCAGATGGATGTTAAGACTAC
>NW_017725185.1:121799-122856 GCF_001865875.1 Lupinus angustifolius
CTTTGTGTCAGATGGCTCAAAGTCTATGGTATGCAAATTAAAGAAATCCATCTATGGGCTTAAACAAGCTTCTCGTCAATGGAATCACGAATTTCATCAAGTTATTACCTCGTACGGTTTTGAGGCAAATAAAGTTGAAGATTGTGTATACCATAAGTTTAGTGGGAGTAAATTTATCTTCCTGGTATTATATGTCGATGATATACTGCTTGCTAGCAGTGATATCGGACTATTCCATTAGACCAAGAGATTTCTAATGAAGAATTTCAAAATGAAAGATCTTGGGGAAGCTTCTTTTGTATTAGGTGATCGGATACTGAGAGATCGCTCTCAAGGTATCCTAAGGTTATCACAAGAAAGCTATATAGATAAAGTCCTAGATAGATTTGGCATGAAAGAAGATACCCCTATAGCTAAGGGAGACAAGTTTAGTCGCGAACAGTGCCCCAACAATGACCTTGAAAGATACGAGATGCAAAAAATTCCTTATGCATATGCAGTAGGAAGTCTAATGTATGCTCAAGTTTGCACACGTCCCGGCAGAGCATTTGTTGTGGGAGTTTTGGGCAGATATTTAAGTAATCCTGAAATGTATCATTGGAAGGCAGTCAAACGTGTTATGCGTTACTTGAAGAGAACAAAGGAGTACATGCTCACTTATCGAGGTCTGAGAATTTAGAGATCATTGGGTACTCTGACTCTGATTTTGCTGGATGTCTAGACAGTAGATACTTCACCACTGGGCTCTGATGTTGCAAGTGAAGGTTAATATGCATGTTCATAACATACACTGCGGAAAATTATGGATCTATTTGTGTTAAAATATGCATACACTATAATAGTTTAGACAAAACGGTTTGTAAAATTACCTCAGGAGACTGCGATGGCTTTCGAAAATTATCCTTCAAAAGTATGAAGGTCCTACACGCGTATCCACACCGAGACCAATCTTTGTTGGATCAACACTTGATTCGTGGAAAAAAAAAATCAACTCAAAACTACTATATTTCAAACAACCCAAAAATTAGGATACAAACTTTTTTCTTTGTGTGTGTTT
>NW_017725185.1:122956-123314 GCF_001865875.1 Lupinus angustifolius
AAAGTAAATATACAAAATTAAACTATTTAATTTAATCAATAATATTTTCTTGTCCAACAAAAATCAGAACACTCGTTAGTGTGTGACCCCGGTAATTCATTAATTTACTAATCAAGGTTGGCATCTAGCAACACTCCTTAACGACCAGATAGAAATGAAGTAATATATTTTACTTTAAAATCATTAGAAGACTAATATAATATTTCCTTCCGTCTTTACAACTCTATGTTAACTCTAGAATATGGTATAATTGTGAAATTCTAATAAGTTAACTCATAGTTAATGACTTAAGAAACTCATTTCTTCATTCATTCAATTTCCCTTGGCCAAGGTCTTTATTTCTATAGAGTTCAAACTC
>NW_017725185.1:123414-124271 GCF_001865875.1 Lupinus angustifolius
GCTTAACATCACCACGTCCAATGATTTATCTAATCAGGTGATATTTTCGCAAGACATGCTTATTCTTTTGGTGTGATCTAGGCTCCTGTCCTTGAGCAATAGCTCCGTTATTGTCACACGATAACATAATTGGACCTTCCATTGAAGGAACTACACCAAGTTCAACTATGAACTTCTTCATCCAAACTGCTTCTTTAGCAGCTTCACTTGCTGCTATATACTCTGCTTCAGTAGTTGAATCAGCTACTGTATCTTGTTTGGAACTTTTCCAACTTATTGCACCTCCATTCAATGTGAAGACATAACCAGAAACTGATTTCGCATCATCCTTATCAGACTGAAAACTCGCATCGACATAACCCTTTAACTTGAGTTCAGAATCTCCATATATGAGGAATTGGTCCTTAGTCCTTCTTAAGTACTTAAGAATGGTCTTAACCACTTTCCAATGTTCCTCACCTGGATTTGCTTGATATCGACTAGTTACACCCACTGCATAGGCTATATCGGGCCGTGTACAAGTCATGGTGTACATGATAGCTCCCACTGCACTCGCATATGGTACCCTATTCATGCTTTCTCTTTCTTCAGTAGTCTTAGGACAATCATGCCTACTAAGAGTAACCCCATATCCTATAGGTAAGTAACCTCTTTTGGAGTTGTCCATGTTATACCTCTTCAAGATGGTATCAATGTACAAAGACTGAGAGAGTCCAAGCAGTCTTTTAGATCTATCTCTATAAATCTTTATTCCTAGAATAAAAGCTGCTTTTCCCAAATCCTTCATGGAGAACTGTCTTGATAGCCAAATCTTTGTAGATTGCAATGCTGGAATATCATTTCCTATGAGCAATATG
>NW_017725185.1:124371-157890 GCF_001865875.1 Lupinus angustifolius
GATTAATAGTATCCTAAGCTCAATAATCCTATGATCAAGAACGATTTGGATTAAAATTATAAAAGATTTATTTCTCATAATTATAATCTCTATTATAATAATAAATCTCTAATTTTAATCAAGGATCTTTCATATTAATTATTTTGATAAATAATGAATATGATATGAAGATGATAATACATATAACTTTATTATTATAAACATGACAAATTGGTTCTTGGGCATACATTATGTCCCAACAGCAAGTAGTGGTGAGCATGGGCCGGGTTGGGACGGGTTAAGGCTTGTTCTTAACCGGCCTTAAATATTGGTTGGGTCACTTTTTTGAACCCAAACCCAGCCCTAGACTCGAAGCTAACCAACCCTAAATAGCGATCGGGTCAGCCTTTAAACCTAACCCGACCCTAGACCCGATTAAATATAATGCATACTCATTTTAGATAAGGACTTCTCAACATTATTTATTATTATGAATATGTAGTTTGATATATAAAATGATATATGTATATATATATATATATATTATTAATTATGTATATATTATTAAAAAAATTAAAGAATAAATGATACTTTCGACTATAAAGGTATCATTATTCTATACACATTTGAGTAGGAACACATACAAACATGATGAGCGAGTGACCATGGGACGGGCCGGGCCGGATCATGTGTGGTCCCTACCCGGCCATAAATATTGGCCGAGTCTATTTTGTGAACCGAACCTAGCCTTAAACCCAATTAGACCCGACCCTATTCGGACCCGATCATGATTGGGTAGTGTCGGGTGAGCAGGTAGGGTCAGATCCTGCTCACCCCTAGTTGCAAGCAGTGTCACACATGATAACTATTTCCATTTACTTTCTTTTTATATAACGAATGATATTATGTCATTATATGAATAAAGAACTAATTAATTTAATATATGTAACTCTCAATAATTAAATATTTATCTTTTGGCTTACATGCAAATTCAGTAAAACTTTATATTATAAAGTCAACCCCTTGTTAGTAAGGACATTATGTCTTGATGTTGACTTTGATGGCTTATCTAAAATCCGGTATCTGACTTGATGGTCAATGCATCTATACATCGCAAAACATAGTGGATTTTTTTTACCATTGACTTGCTCTCATATATTTATATTGGAAGTCATTGCCTTGTTATTGTTGCCTACATCTTATTTCAAACACATGAAAATCCTACCAATTGATTACTTTCTCTTAGAGCTGTCACGCTTATCATATATTTCCTCTTTACAACTTTTTTCTGTTTGAAAAGAGAAAAAACCTTCTATTTATATGTCCATTTAGAAGTTTAATTGTGCACTAATTATTATTTTTCATGTTTATGGTTAATGTTTTGTCAATACATGTATGTAAGTACTGGAAAGAATAACTTCACTAGAACCCTGTCAATGTAATTTATTGTATTTTTTTATAGGGAAAGCAAACACAAAATTGACTTTGGGATTATAGAGCATGTGTGTGCGGTATTTTTAGACTATTCTCACTTGGAAATTGTGCAAGTTTTTTTTGTGCGGATATCTTCTTACTTTTTGAGTAATAAACTAATTCCTTTCAGAATCTGTGGATGCTCATCTCAACAAATACTACTCTCAAGAATCAAATTATCGACTTTAAGGATCCAATAAGCTTTACACCACTAGACCAAGTCTTGTTAGTAAATTGTGCCGGTTGTGAAGAGCACGATTAGTGAATTGGTAGGATATTATAGCTATTGGAGGCGGTGTACTCCTTTCAAGAGATATGTTGCATCCATCAGAAACTTCAATTAAAGTTGAGGAGCTTGGTTTAATTACATGGTCCTAGTTTGGGTAAGTAACTAAGTATGGTGTTGCTCATGGTACAACGATTTGAATGTGAGCATATGTTCTATATTATAAAGTGTGTCACTTCATGTGTTACCATTTGTGATTTGTCAAAAAATTATTTAATTATTAAACTTTTAACTTAAACATATTTGTCAACCAATCACAACAAGTGTACATGAAATGACATACTTTATATACAACGGATGTCCTTCCAAATGAATGAGTCAGTCTAGAGTCTTGGAATTTATGGTTGACATTCAATACTCAACCAAAATTCATGTGAATGCCTGCAACCTGGTGTCAACATAATTCTTATGAACAAGTTTATGTTTACAGTCAAGGTGCATTTCCTCTGTTTAGTTATATCATCTTAGAATATATTTATATTAGTTTCCTCATTGGTGTGTAAATATTGCCATCTCCTATTCATTTTATAACAATGTTTTAAGAAATTGATTTCGGTCCTTTTTATATATTATATGATGTTTTTCGAATTTCTAAATACATTAATTGATTTTATCATGAAAATATTGTCATTAGTTGACATGTACTAGAAAGATATAATGACTGAGACATAATAATGAGGGATGTTGTTTTATAAGCATTGATCTAATTAAGGAGACATTTAATGAAAAGCTATTCTCCTTGATTTAGTGAAAGTATCCAAAATGCTTATATAAAAAAGGAGGAGAAGTAGTAATTTATTTACTATTAAGTGAAAATTTAATTGCCTTTATTATTTTAGGAACTAAAATGTATTAATTCTTGTTATACATATACATGTTTGATTTCTATTAAGTTGTGTTTGAGTATTTAATTTGTATAGAAAGAACATCCATAGATAGAGTTGCCTTTACCATGTTATAGGCCTCTCTTTCATTCTAGATACTAAATCAAAATGAGAAGAAATTGTTGGGTCCCACATGGCTATGTAACTCACCTAGAGAGGTGAGTAGGTGATACGGTACACAATTACTATTACTCGATAAACAAATAGATTATACAAGTTCACACATTGTTTAATCAATTTATACTAGCTATAATTAATTAACTCGATCTACAGATAATCGATTAACTAAACAACCTAATCGATTATTCAGTTCTTGTTCTATGAAAAATAGTTTTCTTTGACTTCCAAGATTACCAAGATTCAACTAAACTTATATGCATTCTTTTAGATGATTAAGAACAGTTAATGCACAAAACAGAATATGCAAATAACTCGGAATAATATGCATGTCAAGTTAAGCAAATCAAGTAATACATAAATGTAAAAAGTTAAGGGTTGAGAAGAATGAGACACGAATTTTATCCTGGTTCATTTGCGCGTCCACTTGTAAACTACACTCAGGCCTCCCCTTCTGATCTTGGGAAATTTTTCTTCACTATGAAAATTTTGAGTTCTTTTACAAACAAATTTCCAATACAAGACACAAGACGCTCCATTCTTGGAACCATTGAGCCTCTCACTTCGGATTGACTACTCAGCTCGCTTACTCGGATACTCACACCTTTCGTGACTCTAGCACCAGCCTCTATTTCGCTCGAACCAAGACCTCTTGCTCTCGTGAAGACACTTACCTAACCGTAGCTAGGGTTTTCCCAACCCAATTCTCTTCCATTGTGGTACTAAACACACCAAGAGAATGTGTGTGTTGTTGTCTTGTCTAAAATATTTCAAGTTATTAATGCACCTAAATGTGCAGAATAATCACTCTTCTTGAATCTAAGAACCCCTATACAAATCTCACAATTTGAATACAGAAAACGTGAGATGCAATGTTTCTTTTTACAAAAGATTTGACTATGAAGCTCTTTGGGGATCTTTCTAAAGATTCACCATTTTCTTTTTTTCAAAAGAACACTTTGAAAATCTCTCTAAAGATATGAAAGTGAAAGAGCAATGATTTTCAGAACAACGTGAAAAATCAGTTTTTTGTGTATGGGTTCTAACTCTATGAAAATATGTTCATGTATGTTATGAAGAAATATGAAAAACTTGGGTGTATATACAATTTTTTTTCAACTACAATTAATCAATTATTCCCAAGAATTCAATGCTTAATCGATTAAAATATCTCTTAATCAATTATTGGTTTTACAAAAAGATATTTCAATATGATATGAACCTCCTACATGATTTATAAAAGTATGATGCATGACTTTGAATGATGTATGGTTTAAAACTCTTTTTGAATGTATCCAAAATCATATGATCATGTATGTATGCATGTGCATGTAAATCATATATGTATGCATGTAAGTCTCATTTTATTTATGATTGATTTTAGCTTGTGAGACTCCCATTATGGTTCATCCTAGCCTAGACTCTTTCTAAGCAAACATCTTAAGACCTAATAAAGATATAAAAACATTTAGCCTCTAGATCTTCTTGAATGCTTTATCTTGTGTGAATCTTGAGTCTTGACTTTGTTGTTTGTTGATTTGTTCATCCCTTCAAGCTTGTCCTTGATATACAATCCTTGTTGATCTTTGTCTTTATCAAACTCTGTCTTTTATCAATCTTTGTCTTTTCATCAAAATCTATGTTATGCATGCTTGTGTACACAATCTACTCATTCATGCATGCTTGCATCTTCAGAAACATGTAAAAAGATAGTGAAAAGAGAGAAAATGGTGAGAAATGAGTAATAAAGTTGATTCTTGTATTGTTTGGTTGTATATAGAAAGAAAAGAAAATTGTTATTTCTTCTTCACTCTTCCTCTCTTATTTTCTCATCACATTAGAGGAGAAAGAAATTTGTTGACGCTATTATAATTTTTACTCTCTTCTCAAACTATCTCCTCTCAAAATCTCTAATAGACCAAAAAAGAGCTATTTCTCTCCTCTCATTCTCTTCCTTCTATCTTTCTATATAACCAAATGGAGTGTCTGCCTCTAGGAAAGAATTATCTATCATAGAGGATATATGAATCTACACCAACATGTATTTAATTTATTTTTATTTCTTATAATGAACAAAATTATAAAAAAATTAATATAATATTTATATATATGTTTTGTCAATACAAATAATTATACATAATTCATATCAATAGCCACTACAAAAGTCAGGACAAGGACCAGGGTGAACAATCCATCCCCAAAACTCATCCTTCTCATATTCCGCAAAATTCATGGAGAGCCCACCCTAGAGCAAAAAATATTTGAAGACTTCTTTTTTTGGAATCAATGCTAGTAAAATGCCAACGCATTATCATTTGTTCAAACTTCAAATTTCAAACATAAAATGAACTACCAAAGTTACATTTGAAAATACTAAAAATAAGTAAGAAGTTTGTATAAACAATATCTAAATTATGGGTTGAAGTACTCCTTAGTACTAGAGAAATCAATACTGGACCAGATCCTGACATGTAGACTCAAAAAAGTTTAAGGGTTCAAGTTTAATATTATTTTTAAATTAAATAAATGAAAATAATTTTAAAAAAAATATCCATTCCCTTACATTTGAGTACTGAAAATTCCAATTCTGGAGAGAAGAGTTCTACTCCTAAATTATAGTGTGCAGGTTAGGAGTGTGTGTCAAGTTCAAAACCCATCTTTGCAAAAACGAAGTGGGAAAACCTAAATTCAGTATTATTAATACCATATTGGTCAAGATAATGATATAGTAGTATAATAATTTAATCGGTGGTTCACTGATTAAACCCATACTGGTGAATTTACATATACATATATTTTATACTAATATTAATGTTGAAAAATAATAAAGAACACTAATAACTTTTATTTATAATATTTGTTAAAACAAAAATGTATCACTTGGTGGTAGACCATGCTTTAGAAGTATAAAAAATTTAGTAGTTGTGCATTTGTTCCTTCAAACTAACATTTTGGTCGAAATAAGCCATTTTCGTTAAAAAAATAAATTTAAATGAAATTGGTCGGTGTTTCGGGTATGGTTCAATTGAAAATCACCCAATATGACCAATTGTGACCGATTTTGGCTGCTATGATTACATAACCGATGTAATTATTGTACCATACTGGTATTGTGATTGTTTCACCAATTTACTAGTTGAACATATTTAATTAGAAATAATCAATAAAATTCTAATAACATATTAAAATAATTATTCGAATTAAAATTTAATTTAAATAATAATATCAAACAAATATAAATATATTTATTTTCAAATATGACATTTTAAAATTTAAGTATATTCAGATAGTGTTATATATTTATTCTCACCGCTTTGATTGAGACAAGTTTTGGCCACCTTGAGGTAAAATAATTTTGGTGGACTACAAAAGAATAGTTAAGTTTTCTAATTTCTTATGAGGATACTAAAATATTATAATTTATAGTCTAAAAAATCACATTTTTATATTTTTCATCACTAAAATTTTATAAATAAGATACAAAATAATAAATGCAGTATAAAAATATAATATACTTTTAATAAGGAAAGGAGATCAACCTAATTGCATCGCAGTGCGGGAACATGTCCTCACTACATTTGGGATTTTTTATATTGTACAATATTTTCTTAATTATGCTTCCATATTTTTATGTGTATATTATATTTGCCTTAGTGCCTAATCTTTTATACTTGTATGTTGTCTTTGTTCCTAAAAGTCAGCTCAATTTATAGAACTATTCCAATAAAGTTTGAATAATCAGGTTTAAAATCTTGCGATTTTTACCTCCCCTCCCCTTAAAAAAAATTCTTATGAAAAACTTAAACATTTACACTTAAATGTGTTCTATAATATGAAATCATTGAATTGCCTCACGCAATAACTTAAGTTTTTATGTTAAATTTGGTTCTTCATAAGGTATGGGAGCCTACTAGGTATTTTGCCATTCCTCGTTATTCTAAATAAGAAATAACAAATTAAATATGATGGGCCTATATATACTAGCCACATGAAAGTTAGTGGGCATGTGACATCGGATAGAGATCTCTTATCTCAATTGGTGTCCCAATCCAATCAAAATGCATCATTTAATTAGAAAAAAGTTATAAAAAAATAAATCAATATTTTATATTATTTTATGGAATACTATTAGATAGGGACATGGTGACAACAACTTTTTGAGATGGAGGATCCCTGTACACGTGACACCCAAGAGTAATGAGCGACTCCTAGCAAGCTTCAAAGTGTAAGGGCACATGAATGAACTGATTATGCATGAGGAACTTGAGTTTGTATATGACTATACGATTGAAGATGACTTGTATGGATTGATTTGATTTACCTATACAAAGCATCTTCCGGACGCTCATCACATAAGAATTGGAGCAATTTTGGGATGGTTTACCTTATTGAAAGTTTTTCTCAAGATTGATTAGTAAGAATTAGTATTGAGAATTTGGATTGTCATGCTTGCGCATGTATAATGCCCATCTAAACTAAAGCACGCATAGGGCATGGTCGTTTCTAAAAGATACATGAAGTTCACGCCCTACTTATCCTAAATACAAGAAGAATGAACTTGAAGACCGCCCGATATGATTTTTTAAAAGTAAGGGAATCTAAATGTTATAGAAATTATATAAAATTGAATACTATCAAAACAACAAAGTTGTGTCACATTTTTAAAATTACGTATAACTAACATTGAATTAAAATTAGATAGAAAATAACACTACGTAAATCCAAACATCTAATAGTAGCACTACATCTACTTTCAACCCAATGACAAACTAAACAACTAGCACTTGATAATTAACATCATAAGTTCATCAATTTCAAGAAAATATGAGAGTATATGTTTATAAGCTACATGAATATAAGGCATGGTGAAATTTCTTATTGAAATTTGTTAGTCTAGGATATCCTAAAAATAGATGCATTATATCTTTCATATTAGTAGGCCGACTTTCTGTTCCCATGTAGGTACAAGTGCATCGGGATACACTGGATTAATGAAAAAAAATAGAGAAAAAATAACCTTGGAAAAAATTAATATATAAAGTGTGAATGAAAAATACAATGTAAGATTTCAATAGCTAGTAGTGACAACCAATAAAGCCTATTAAAGATATATGAAAAGTTATTTTAGAAGATGATAGTTGGTTAGAAAGTGAAGAATTAACAAGTTAGGTTTATGTTAATTACTTGTTTTCAAAGCTTTCTTTTCTTTCTTTTCATTCTTTTCTCTTGTATAAATAAGTCATATTGGTTCACTTCTTATTCAATCAATTCAATAAATTCAATGAGAACATTATCAATCTTTGTTTCTCATTCTTCTTTCTTTAAGCTTTCTTTTATACACTTATTGATTCATCAAGAAGCTTTCTTTTCATGGCTCTTACCACATTGTAACATGGTATCAGAGCGTAATTAATCTTTTGTTAGCTTCTGAGTTTACGCTTCTATGAAGAACTTCCATCTCAGCTTACTACAAAGAGCAAGAATGGAGAGTGTCTACCGGAGTTACAACAGTCTCATCACCATTTTTGTTGATCATCTAGAGTCACTAGTTGAGGCATCTGATGATTGTGTCGTTTCTATATCAAGTGTTCTTCCATTTCAAGATTCCTAAGAAAATTCATGCCAACAACTTTGTATGGACATTTATGTTGTTTACTAATCAAAGAGGCATGTTCATTTCACTTCTTGCAAAGTGATAAAAAATTAGTGCATATCTTCTTCTCAAAATTTTCTACCATCTTCTTGCTTTCAATTCTATAACAAATAACAACACTCAAAAGTAAAGAAGGGTGAGAAAAGTTTCATTCAATTATGTTTATCAAACAGGTAATGTTGGTATATGAATATTATCAAGCAATATGCAAGTTCTTCTTTGAGATCTTTCAGAGTTCTTGAGATTCTTGGTCACTTTACATCTTTTTCTTCTTATTCTTCATCAACTACCCCCAATTATTTCTTTTCTTTATTACTCTATTTTCTTTACCTGTCTCTCATTAAACACACAACATTAGTGTGTAATTTTTCATCATTGAAGCAACATATAAGGATCAAGATTAAGGTCCATCTCATTTCTTTCTTTCATCCGTTATGATTGGTTTGCTTCTGTCAGAAAGATGGTTAAGCGTTGGATGAAATTGCTTCTGCCAAATGGTGGTTAAGCATCAATATTGCTTCACGTTCAGATTTCAAGACTAGGAGATGAATATTCGCTCACCAACAAGAGGAGGTATTAGAGTATGTATGGTGTTCAACACAATCATTTCAAGCTTGGAATATTTGACACATTCCAGCTTGAGAGAGGATGTTAAAGTTGTTAGTTGATTTTGGTTTGTTAGTTGTAATATTGTTTTCGTTAATCGATTAACTAGTTAGTATATAAAGGGTGATTTTCTTATTCCTTGTAATTCAATTCATTCATTTTCAGTAATGAGAAATATCAATTCTTTAAGCTTTCTTTCTCATTCTCTTCTCTCATCTTTCTTGTTTCATCAAGAAGATTGAAGCATGTCTCCTACCATTTTAACATGGTATCAGAGTAAATATTCAATCGCTTCCGCTTATGCTTTTATCGTTTCAAGATTCAAGAAAGAATCATCATCATGTATCAATCATCAAAGTGAGGAATCTTGCACTATGGCTAAGGATGGTGATGATCATAGCGTAAATGAAGGGGGTGTAGGTGAACTACCTTGTTAAAGTGGTGTAACTTCTTTTTCATCCTTTTTAATCACCGTTGTTGACTCATCAAAACCATCAAGAAAACTCATTATTATCTCAAACTGCACCACTAATGCTCTATTATTCTTCTTTCAAATGCACAGATTCATCACTAATCTCCACCCGAGACTTGGTTGCTTATGTTCAAGGAGGTCTTTTACAAGGAAATGCTTCTAATTATGGCTCCATCATTCCAAGATTCAACATTTATCATCAATTTATCATATACAAGATTAAATCATTTTCTTATTCTTCATCATTTACCCCTCTTTCTTATTCATCATTGAAGCATCTCATTATGATCAAAATTTTGATATGTTCTCTCTCTTTCATCATCAATGGTTGGTTCACTTCTGTCCATAGTGGTTAAACAAAGATATAGCTTCTGCTATGGATGGTTAAGCGTTTGATGATATAGCTTCTACCGTTTGTGATTAAGCGTTGTTATTACTTCAAATCAAGCTTCAAATCAATTCCAAGCTGGAGAGTAAAAATTTTCACTCACCAGTTTGAGGGGGGATATTAAAGATATATGATAGGTTATTTTAGAAGATGGTAGTTGGTTAGAAAGTGAAGAATTAGCAAGTTAGGTTTATGTTAGTTACTTGTTTTACAAGCTTTATTTTCATTCTTTTCTCTTGTATAAATAAGTCATATTGGCTCACTTCTTATTCAATCAATTCAATTCATTCAATGAAAATATTATCAATCTTTGTTTCTCATTCTTCTTTCTTTAAGCTTCTTAAGCTTTCTTTTATACACTTGTTGATTCATCAAAAAGCTTTCTTTTCATGGCTCTTACCACATTTTAACAAAGTCGTGGACAAAACTTGCCTTATGAGTCAATGCACTTAGCCCATATTATCAGTAATAGTTTGAATGAGGCAATACTTTAGGGGTTAGGCTCGGGGTAAGCGGTTTCGGTTTAAAAGGTGAAACCGATGGAATTGAATCGAACTAAACCATAAAATATTGTTATTAAAGAAATAGATATTTGGGAATGATGTTTTATTATTATTTAAATTCTTGAACCAATTTTATAACTTAAATTATCAATTTTATGTGAATTGTAGTATTATATATGTTACTAAAGTGTTATTATGTTAGTATTATATATGTTATTAGTTACTAAATTATTTTCTAGTGTTTGATGATTTGGAACATATCTTCAAACTTTTGTGGTATTTTATTCGAAACTAACATATACCATATATTATTATACATGTTGTTATATGTGTTACTAATTGTGAATTATAAGGTTAAATATGTAACTATTATATATTTTATTATTGATATATATGTTACTAATTGTGAATTGTATTATTATATATATTTATATATATATTAGTAGTTGTGGATTATATTATTATATATGTGATAATTCAATTTTTTCTCCATAAATTATATAATTGTTATATATGTCACTAACAAACAAATATGATTTTCAATTTTTTTACTCATCTACATATGATTCATAATTTTTTATAATAATTGTAGCAGTGCTTTTTCTTTTGTGGACAAACAATATATCTTATACTACATTTTGAACTTTCAATTAACGCAAGATTTTTTATTATAAAATAACAATAAGAAAAACCGTAGAACCGAACCGAACCATTGAAGAGCAGCTCGGTTTGGTTCGGTTCCTATAGTTAAATTTACGGTAATTGAATGAAACCAAACCATGTGAGCCCAGATCTTGACACATAATACTAAAAAAAGTTTAAAAGTCCAAATTTAATTTTAAATTAATAAATAAAAAATATTCATCCTACATAAAATAGAACATGAAGATGACTTGTTTGACCTCAAATAATGCATATGATTCTGGGCTTACAATTTAAAACACAACATAATGGGAGCTTTATGAACTTTTTTCAAATTTTCCCGACAGTCAAAGCACTGAAAGGCAGCCAGCAATTATTAGTAATAAACTAATAATACTAATAATACACATCATTCGTTACGTAATAAAGCAGGCTGCTATATATTATTAATTAATATAAGTGCATTCTCCTTAGTCCCTTTCCTACAACCACTTCACTTGGTTCTTGTTCCATAAATACCCATTTGTATCTTTCTTATTTCTTCATTATTATTACGAAGTGTTATATCAACAGCACATCTAGCAATTGCAACAAATGACTACTACTGAAGCTGAAACACCCATTATTCCTCTTCTTACTCCTTACAAGCTGGGCAAGTTCAATCTGTCACATAGGTATTGAAATGTTCATCTTAATTAAGACTACTTTGGAGTTTGTTATTTTAGTTTTATAATATAAGGTTTTGGTGTGCTCAGCTAGAATGTCATAGTTCTAAGTTCTTCACTATAATTGTATTTTCCAATTTAAAATGTTTTTTACTTATTGTTATTTCAGAATTGTTTTGGCACCTCTAACTAGACAGAGATCTTACAACAATGTTCCTCAGCCACACGCTATATTGTATTACACTCAAAGAACTTCTAAGGGAGGTCTTGTGATAACTGAAGCTACAGGTGTTTCTGACACTGCTCAAGGGTAATTTGTTTTTTACATTTTACTATTGTATTACATCAGCCTTAAGATAAGTCGCACATCAGAAATAAGTATGGCCGATACATTACTATTTTGTGAACTAGTTTTTCTGTTGAGTTAGATCTTGCCATTCAAATATGATATAAGGATTGTTGAATTTGATTTATTAATGTTATTATTAAATATATAAAGGATGGTGCACACACCTGGCATATGGACAAAAGAGCAAGTGGAGGCATGGAAACCCATTGTGGATGCTGTTCATGCCAAGGGTGGTATATTCTTTTGTCAACTTTGGCATGTTGGAAGGGTTTCTAAATCAGGTACTTCTAACTTGGTTTACTCCTCTGATTAAATGAAAAAAATAAATAGTAATTATATCATTTTTATTTTATTTACACTTAGGCCAAGTTTAATTTTTTCTTGTTTACAAAAGAAAAAGAGAAAAAGAAGGGAAAAAACTTATATGAATAGAAAACTCTTTTGAGCTTGTTCTTTTATTTATTGGTATGCATCATTTTCTCCACTACCTTTTCTCATAATGCAAATTTGGTACGACAACTTGGTTATCGAATATATGACTAACATGCTTTCTTTTCAAAGGGACCAAAATCCTCTGTTAAACCTCTGTATCACAATCTCTTTATTATCACTATTTTTTTTTTATGACACATATCATATCATGTTTAACTCTGAAGTAAACACTGTCTTTGCCTCAACAAGTAATTAAGTTAGGAAACTTCATTGATCAAGTTATTTATGCTCATCCAACTCGAGTTAAATTATTCAGAGGTTGGGTATATATATCGATATGAACAAAAATTTATTGTTCCAGATAATATTCTTATGTTGTCCTGTGTCAATGATAATGAAACAAAAACAACAACAATAATAAAATGTTAAATTTTTAAATTGACATATCATATTTTCAATGGTGCGGTACAGTGTATGAGACAACATATCTCTGTTCATATCAATATACCATATTGCTTTGGCTTTACCTTTGCAGCTAGGGATATTCATTTTATTTTCATAAATCAAATTACTTGCTACTAAAGTGGAATTGATTGGTTGTTGTTGTTGTTAGTGGTACTGTAAAAGGGTAATCGTGTTTTAATTTTCAAGTAACATACTGTTGTTTCTTATGAATATACATATACATGATGCACATGCTCAATATATGCATGTTTATTATTCTTAACAGAATTTCAACCAAATGGGCAAGCTCCAATATCTTCAACAAATAAGTCACTAAAACCCCAATTTCGAAGTAATGGCATTGATATATCACAGTACACACCACCTAGGAGGCTAAGGACAGATGAAATTCCTCATATTGTTAATGACTTCAGACTTGCTGCAAAGAATGCTATTGAAGCTGGTAATTCATTGAATTTTTGTACACTAAGTGTTTCACAACTTAATTTTCCTCAACCATGATACAAAGTGGTTTGGAAAATTAGAGAAAAAGCCTTAACTAATGTGGGTAGGACTAGACTTTTCAAAATAAGAGATAAAGTCATTTTCCAAAAAACTGATTTTCTAGAACTAGACTATTTATTTCTTTAATTAGTTAATTCATAAGGGTAGAGCGAGGTTACTTGTCTAGAAACTTGAAAACAATATCTTCGCTTTCTAGTGTAAGATTATTTATATATACCCTCTCCCATAATATAATAGGTGGGAGCCACATTCATTCGGCTGCACATTAAAGTTAATTCACAAGGGACTTTAAGCTGATTTTACATATCTAACATACATTCTATGGTGATACAAATTGTAGGATTTGATGGGATTGAGATCCATGGGGCTCATGGCTACCTACATGAGCAATTTATGAAAGATGCAGTGAATGACCGAACAGATGAATATGGTGGATCCATTGAGAACCGTTGTAGATTCACATTAGAAGTTGTTGAAGCTATTGCAAATGAAATAGGACCAGAAAAGGTTGGTATTAGACTATCACCTTTTGCAGAATTCATGGAAAGTGGAGACTCAAATCCCAAAGCATTGGGTCTCTACATGGCTAATGCCCTTAACAAATATGGTATCCTATATTGTCACATGGTTGAACCAAGAATGAAGAATGTTCTTCAAATAGATGATCAATGCCCTCATAGCCTAGTGCCAATGAGAAAGGCCTTTAATGGAACATTTATTGCTGCTGGAGGATATGATAGAGAAGATGGGAACAAAGTGGTTGAAGAAAATAGAGCAGATCTTGTTGCTTATGGTCGTTTGTTCTTGGCTAATCCAGATTTGCCTAAGAGATATGAAATTGATGCTCCTCTTAACAAGTATATTCGTGAGACATTCTACACTCCTGATCCTGTTGTTGGGTACACTGATTACCCATTTCTTGAATGAAACCAATGCTTAGTTAAGCATCCATAGCAACAACTTCCTAGTTTAATAAACTTGTCTTCCTTTCTACATTCTAGGATGTATGCAAGTGTTTTTCAGTGTAAAAAGAATAAAGTATTACTACTGCTTTGTTTACATATTCTTCATATGCCACAATTAGAATGTATCCATGTATTTTTGTTGATTTTAAATACCATAAAAACATGGGTTGACCACAATGTAATTAGTTATTTAGGCTCGGCCTGATTAAGTCATAAGACAATATTTGATTTGTTGAATAATCCCTATCTAATTTGGTTAATTCATAGCAATCATGTGGAGACCTACTAAGTAGGTCAAACTGTTTGATGGTCCAATTTTTAGTAGTTTAATTGATTAGACTAGACGGTTTAACTCGTAACCGTTAGGATGTAGCAAATTTTTAGTCATATTTTTCTTTAAATGGGCCAAACATTTTACATATCAAGACTGAAGAACAACACAAAGAAATGATGGGTTTGATAACTCACCCTCCACTCATATGTGGGCATCATAAATCCAACTAAGCGATGAGCCACCCAACTTCCTTTCCTATTAACAAAGGCGAAAGGAGTAAAATGAAATAGAACTTGAACAATAGTACTAAGAATTTCACTTACCTTTAAGATATGAATTTTTTAATTAAGAGCATCCACCAAATGCTTGCAGTTACTCTAGAATATTACCGAAGTCCAACATGATCGCAACCAACTTTACTCTTGCAAGCATTAACATAGCTTCACAAATTATAGGTTAACGAAATAGAGTTGTGCTCAATGTCGTAAAATTGTGGGAAAATGAGGTTGACAAGGTCTTGCAGTTGCAATGTCATTCCCAAGATTCCTGTAATTCCAACATCATCTCTTGAAATTACAATATTGCAACTATAGTTGTGATTGTGAGGTACAACTTAAAATGTAAATTAATTGTAATTAGTGGTCCATGTTTTTGGAAGTTACTATTTTGAATAAAAGTGTCTGATGCAATAATGATTGATAATTGATGGATCAAACTAGTGGGGGTGTTATTAATTCCTTCCCCTCTCACTTCATGGAGACTTTATGTGAAAGTGGAGGAATTATTTTATCCAATAACTCCCCCTAAGTCTTCAATAAATAGAGGCACTTATTATGCATTGAAAAACATTTCATTTCATTCATTTTTTGCTATCTCATGAATAGAAATACAAAGTGAGAATTATAGAAGCACTAATAGTTGACTAAGGAAAATGTAGTGTCTTATAAAGAATGGAGGAAATTGAGTTTCTAATCATCAAGGAACGCATAAAGGGAATGCGGAAAGGTGAAAACAAAAGCAACCAGAAAGTGCATAAAGAGAAACGCAAATGAAACCAGACATTCCCTACTCTATTCTTTTTATCACATGTGAATGTCGTAATATTAAGGTACTAAATTAAGGGGTTCTTAAAAACCATTAAAGACTTATAAAAGTTTTAAAAGTCTCACAGTTGGTATTAGAGTATCATATTATGAACATTATAACATTCCTTGTATTTATGGACATGAATTATGATTATGTGTACATTAACATATATTTATTCACAGTATAAAACATTCTTGTGTGTAAAAAGATTTAGAGAATAATTTTCATAACAACTTTGTGGAGAATCACGTTTTAATTGTACGACTAACTGAACCAGTGTTTTCATCACGTAAGAATTATAACACATGCCTTTATTAGTGAATTTTGTCTTCCAATACAAGACTGTCATGTTTATATCAGTCCAATTTTAAGGTTGGAAATATCAAATTCCAGACCATATTTGTGTTGAATTTTGGTCGTATTGCACTAAACAAAGGTGGATTATTAATTGTGTTAATTTATTAATTATGATGCAATATTTTGATAACACAAAGATAAATCATTCCATGTAATTAAGATTATAATGTCATAAAGATAATCAATTAGGTTTGTTCATTAATTATAACACATATTTTGATCACCCAAAGGTGGACCGCTGTATATATTTAATGATATTAAAGTTTTAAGCATACTTGTTTTTGCTCGTTTATCTAAAGATAACATGCATGTTTAAAATGTATGATTAATTACCCGTTAAAGAATAATACTTGACATCATCAATAAAGGTTTAATGCATTTAAATTTTATGCAAAGATAAATAAAGTGCATGAATAAAAGTTTGTTTTAATCCATAAAGGTTTATTCAAAGCATTAAAGTGTGAGTATGTCTTATTTCAGCTTCATTCAATGCATTCACCTTAGGCAACGGATGTGTCAAGTTCAACGGACTGAACTATGCTGATTGGTCTGAACACATACAGTTCTCAGTGGGTGTTATGGAGTTGGACTTGGCTATCATTGTGGATAATGTACCAACCATAACTGAGACCAGCTCGAAGGCAGACAAGACTCTATATGAGGCTTGTGAGTGGTCAAACAGGTTGAGTCTTAACTTGATGAAATGTCAATCTCTGACAATGTCAAGCCGTCTATGCCTAAGACGGATAATGCAAGGGAATTTATGAGACTGGTCAAGGAGTACTCCCAAGACATTACTGATAAGTCTATGATGGGAAATCTCATGACAGAGCTAACGATCAAGAAGTTTGACTGGTCACAGCCTATTCATGATCATGTAACTAGCATGGCAAATATAGCTGCGAAAATGAAAGACATGAGAATGGAGGTGACAAAATTATTCCTAGTACAGTTCATCATTAACTCTCTTCATGTTGAGTTTGGCCAATTCTAGGTGAACTATAACACCATAAAGAAGAAATAGAATTTTCAGGAAGTAAAGTTCATACTCATTCAAGAGGGGGAGGTTAAAGAAAATTAAGAACGACTTCATTCACTTGTCCATTCACGAGCCAAGTAACACCAATAGATTCAGGCCATGTAATAGGAACAAATGAATGAGGAAGGAAATAATCACCATTAAAGAAGAGAAAATACATAAAAAAAGGAAGTGCTTCTTTTGTAAGAAGAATGAGCACTATAAGAAGGATTATCGTAAAATGAAGAAATAGTTCGAAAAGAAAGGTAAACATTTTTTCCCGTTATAAATGAATCATTTCTTATGGGTGACTACTATGTTGTTCCATCTTGGGGTGGTGAAAAATATTTCATCACTTTTATAGACGATTTTATTGAATGATTTGTTATCACGTTAATAATTTTATGGTTTTTCATTATATTATGATCTTAATTAAAAAAATGTCCAACTTGGCTAATCTTACATGTTTATAAGTTTTTGCATTTTTCTTTTGTAGCTTTGTTATTTTTTATTATAATGATTTTTCAAGAGATACTAGTTTATTTTTTTTAGTTTAAATTAAACCTAAAATAGTAGTGTCAAATTCCAAAAAAATTCATAATACAGTTGTAACCTTACTTATTTGCACCCAAGTAATATGATTAATGTATATTTTGGAAAAAAAATTATACTCACATAAGCAAGGTATGAATGTGTTAAAAAAATGTTTTTTTAGAGAAAAAACAAATAGCACTTTTGAATTTAAAGCTAGCATTTTGGGTCTTCCCATTTTTTTGTTAGGAGGTATAAACAATATTGGTAGGGCAAAACCAATTAGGGAAATGGTTAAGATGATTTGATGTTAATGCGCACGAGATAAATAAATATTTTTTAAGATTAGCAACGAGATTTGGTAAGATCTCACTGAATCCTTGTATATTCTATTAAGTTAAAGATAAAAATTTTGATTTCTATGAATGATATTTGTTGAAAGAGACCTAAAAGAAATTGTGAGAAAATACCATAATTATTATGAAAAGAAACATTTTGAAAATTATAAATTTTGGAGTTATCAAATAGGGTCTCAAATCTCAATTTCAATGGAACAATACATTAAACCCTGCATGGCCTTGTTATTTTCTTAACCCGTCCATCACTGTTGCTGAGCCCAGAAGAAAATAATTGAACCAAATCCTTTCAAACCCATCTCTTAATTTTTCCCCTAAACTTAATTCAGTTGAAGAAAGCACCTCTGCTTTGAAAATCATTCAAATACTCGATCATTCATGAACCCTAAAACCCAAAAATTTGAATAAGGTTCATAACCCTAATTTCCCATCTCTGCATATCACTCACTGATTCTCTAGCTGAATTATTTGAGTCTGAGGGTCCTTCATCAGTGAAGCAAGGTATCTTCTTTTACTAAAGGATGCACTTAAGATGTTTGATTAAATGTCTGTTTATTAAAAACATTTCGGCTATTGAAGTTTCATCGGAGTTGAATTGCTAGATTCTTGTCTTTTATCTTGTGTGCCTAGGGAGTGAATCTTGGACATTTTGTTTTAAGATTTGATAGTCCATGTTATTTTGCTTTATTAGTAATGCATGAGTATCTAGCATGCTGTTTTGATATTGCAGTGACCTATTTGAAACTTTAGGTTTTATATATAACACCATTTAGATTTATGATGGGCAATGTCGTTGGAAGATTGGATATATTGTTTTGGTATGAATTGTTCTTTACCTATGTATTTATAGGCAAATAAGAAAAGGGATTTGTATACAGTAAACTAAAGTGTGGCGCAATGTCGAGCCTCCCACCTAGTGGGATATGTGGAGCATAGAACCTATGACCTCCAGATGATGAGGCAAGCAATCTTACCGTTTGCCAAGGCTCACCCGTAAACTAATGAAGAAAAATATATTTTATAGAGGAAGATGTGAGAATGGAAATGAGATTAGTGTTAGGTATTTGGTGATGAAAAATAATTTTGAGTAGAAATAAACACTGAAGTAGGAACACAGACACAGAAATATTGGGGAGCAGAGATTTGTTTAGAATTTTCTTTTAAAGATATAAGTTACTTGCAACAGATTAAAAAATTAGAATAAAAAGTCAGGTTTCGCCCCCCTTTAATACGAAGAAAGTTTTGTTGTTAAGGTGCCATAAAGTATAAATTAGAATATAAGGATCAGGGATTCAGGGTCTTTTCCCTTTAATAAGAAGGAACTTTTGTTGCTGAGTCAGTCTTTACTATGGGTAAACAAAATGGTCCCTGAATGCAGCTCATTTTTTATGTGTTCATCTGGTTATTTTACTAGTTTGACATTTTAGTTTCCACTTCTTTTGCTCTATTAAGTTGTGTGAGCATCTGAGGTGCTATTTGATATTGTGGTGACTCGTTTAAAAGTTAGAAAGCTCCATATAGAACAATATTTAGGTCTCTGATGGGGAATGTCATTGGAATATTGGATATAGTGGTTTGCTGTGAATTGTTCACTACCTATGCATTTATAGACAACTGAGAAGAGGGATTTTTATAAACTAGTGAATAAATTGAAGAAAAATATATTTTATAGAGGAAGATGTGAGAAGGAAATGAGATCAGTGTGTTAGGTTGTGAAAAAATAATTGCATTAGAAATAAACACTGAAAATCGGACATAAACACAGAAATATTGAGGAGCAGATATTTTCTTAGAATTTTCTTTTGTAGATATTAATTACTTGACAGCAGATTAAAAAACAGAATAAAAAAATCAGGTTTTGCCTCCTTTAATAGCAACTTTTGTTATGCCAATGAGAAAGGCCTTTAATGGAACATTTATTGCTGCTGGAGGATATGATAGAGAAGATGGGAACAAAGTGGTTGAAGAAAATAGAGCAGATCTTGTTGCTTATGGTCGTTTGTTCTTGGCTAATCCAGATTTGCCTAAGAGATATGAAATTGATGCTCCTCTTAACAAGTATATTCGTGAGACATTCTACACTCCTGATCCTGTTGTTGGGTACACTGATTACCCATTTCTTGAATGAAACCAATGCTTAGTTAAGCATCCATAGCAACAACTTCCTAGTTTAATAAACTTGTCTTCCTTTCTACATTCTAGGATGTATGCAAGTGTTTTTCAGTGTAAAAAGAATAAAGTATTACTACTGCTTTGTTTACATATTCTTCATATGCCACAATTAGAATGTATCCATGTATTTTTGTTGATTTTAAATACCATAAAAACATGGGTTGACCACAATGTAATTAGTTATTTAGGCTCGGCCTGATTAAGTCATAAGACAATATTTGATTTGTTGAATAATCCCTATCTAATTTGGTTAATTCATAGCAATCATGTGGAGACCTACTAAGTAGGTCAAACTGTTTGATGGTCCAATTTTTAGTAGTTTAATTGATTAGACTAGACGGTTTAACTCGTAACCGTTAGGATGTAGCAAATTTTTAGTCATATTTTTCTTTAAATGGGCCAAACATTTTACATATCAAGACTGAAGAACAACACAAAGAAATGATGGGTTTGATAACTCACCCTCCACTCATATGTGGGCATCATAAATCCAACTAAGCGATGAGCCACCCAACTTCCTTTCCTATTAACAAAGGCGAAAGGAGTAAAATGAAATAGAACTTGAACAATAGTACTAAGAATTTCACTTACCTTTAAGATATGAATTTTTTAATTAAGAGCATCCACCAAATGCTTGCAGTTACTCTAGAATATTACCGAAGTCCAACATGATCGCAACCAACTTTACTCTTGCAAGCATTAACATAGCTTCACAAATTATAGGTTAACGAAATAGAGTTGTGCTCAATGTCGTAAAATTGTGGGAAAATGAGGTTGACAAGGTCTTGCAGTTGCAATGTCATTCCCAAGATTCCTGTAATTCCAACATCATCTCTTGAAATTACAATATTGCAACTATAGTTGTGATTGTGAGGTACAACTTAAAATGTAAATTAATTGTAATTAGTGGTCCATGTTTTTGGAAGTTACTATTTTGAATAAAAGTGTCTGATGCAATAATGATTGATAATTGATGGATCAAACTAGTGGGGGTGTTATTAATTCCTTCCCCTCTCACTTCATGGAGACTTTATGTGAAAGTGGAGGAATTATTTTATCCAATAACTCCCCCTAAGTCTTCAATAAATAGAGGCACTTATTATGCATTGAAAAACATTTCATTTCATTCATTTTTTGCTATCTCATGAATAGAAATACAAAGTGAGAATTATAGAAGCACTAATAGTTGACTAAGGAAAATGTAGTGTCTTATAAAGAATGGAGGAAATTGAGTTTCTAATCATCAAGGAACGCATAAAGGGAATGCGGAAAGGTGAAAACAAAAGCAACCAGAAAGTGCATAAAGAGAAACGCAAATGAAACCAGACATTCCCTACTCTATTCTTTTTATCACATGTGAATGTCGTAATATTAAGGTACTAAATTAAGGGGTTCTTAAAAACCATTAAAGACTTATAAAAGTTTTAAAAGTCTCACAGTTGGTATTAGAGTATCATATTATGAACATTATAACATTCCTTGTATTTATGGACATGAATTATGATTATGTGTACATTAACATATATTTATTCACAGTATAAAACATTCTTGTGTGTAAAAAGATTTAGAGAATAATTTTCATAACAACTTTGTGGAGAATCACGTTTTAATTGTACGACTAACTGAACCAGTGTTTTCATCACGTAAGAATTATAACACATGCCTTTATTAGTGAATTTTGTCTTCCAATACAAGACTGTCATGTTTATATCAGTCCAATTTTAAGGTTGGAAATATCAAATTCCAGACCATATTTGTGTTGAATTTTGGTCGTATTGCACTAAACAAAGGTGGATTATTAATTGTGTTAATTTATTAATTATGATGCAATATTTTGATAACACAAAGATAAATCATTCCATGTAATTAAGATTATAATGTCATAAAGATAATCAATTAGGTTTGTTCATTAATTATAACACATATTTTGATCACCCAAAGGTGGACCGCTGTATATATTTAATGATATTAAAGTTTTAAGCATACTTGTTTTTGCTCGTTTATCTAAAGATAACATGCATGTTTAAAATGTATGATTAATTACCCGTTAAAGAATAATACTTGACATCATCAATAAAGGTTTAATGCATTTAAATTTTATGCAAAGATAAATAAAGTGCATGAATAAAAGTTTGTTTTAATCCATAAAGGTTTATTCAAAGCATTAAAGTGTGAGTATGTCTTATTTCAGCTTCATTCAATGCATTCACCTTAGGCAACGGATGTGTCAAGTTCAACGGACTGAACTATGCTGATTGGTCTGAACACATACAGTTCTCAGTGGGTGTTATGGAGTTGGACTTGGCTATCATTGTGGATAATGTACCAACCATAACTGAGACCAGCTCGAAGGCAGACAAGACTCTATATGAGGCTTGTGAGTGGTCAAACAGGTTGAGTCTTAACTTGATGAAATGTCAATCTCTGACAATGTCAAGCCGTCTATGCCTAAGACGGATAATGCAAGGGAATTTATGAGACTGGTCAAGGAGTACTCCCAAGACATTACTGATAAGTCTATGATGGGAAATCTCATGACAGAGCTAACGATCAAGAAGTTTGACTGGTCACAGCCTATTCATGATCATGTAACTAGCATGGCAAATATAGCTGCGAAAATGAAAGACATGAGAATGGAGGTGACAAAATTATTCCTAGTACAGTTCATCATTAACTCTCTTCATGTTGAGTTTGGCCAATTCTAGGTGAACTATAACACCATAAAGAAGAAATAGAATTTTCAGGAAGTAAAGTTCATACTCATTCAAGAGGGGGAGGTTAAAGAAAATTAAGAACGACTTCATTCACTTGTCCATTCACGAGCCAAGTAACACCAATAGATTCAGGCCATGTAATAGGAACAAATGAATGAGGAAGGAAATAATCACCATTAAAGAAGAGAAAATACATAAAAAAAGGAAGTGCTTCTTTTGTAAGAAGAATGAGCACTATAAGAAGGATTATCGTAAAATGAAGAAATAGTTCGAAAAGAAAGGTAAACATTTTTTCCCGTTATAAATGAATCATTTCTTATGGGTGACTACTATGTTGTTCCATCTTGGGGTGGTGAAAAATATTTCATCACTTTTATAGACGATTTTATTGAATGATTTGTTATCACGTTAATAATTTTATGGTTTTTCATTATATTATGATCTTAATTAAAAAAATGTCCAACTTGGCTAATCTTACATGTTTATAAGTTTTTGCATTTTTCTTTTGTAGCTTTGTTATTTTTTATTATAATGATTTTTCAAGAGATACTAGTTTATTTTTTTTAGTTTAAATTAAACCTAAAATAGTAGTGTCAAATTCCAAAAAAATTCATAATACAGTTGTAACCTTACTTATTTGCACCCAAGTAATATGATTAATGTATATTTTGGAAAAAAAATTATACTCACATAAGCAAGGTATGAATGTGTTAAAAAAATGTTTTTTTAGAGAAAAAACAAATAGCACTTTTGAATTTAAAGCTAGCATTTTGGGTCTTCCCATTTTTTTGTTAGGAGGTATAAACAATATTGGTAGGGCAAAACCAATTAGGGAAATGGTTAAGATGATTTGATGTTAATGCGCACGAGATAAATAAATATTTTTTAAGATTAGCAACGAGATTTGGTAAGATCTCACTGAATCCTTGTATATTCTATTAAGTTAAAGATAAAAATTTTGATTTCTATGAATGATATTTGTTGAAAGAGACCTAAAAGAAATTGTGAGAAAATACCATAATTATTATGAAAAGAAACATTTTGAAAATTATAAATTTTGGAGTTATCAAATAGGGTCTCAAATCTCAATTTCAATGGAACAATACATTAAACCCTGCATGGCCTTGTTATTTTCTTAACCCGTCCATCACTGTTGCTGAGCCCAGAAGAAAATAATTGAACCAAATCCTTTCAAACCCATCTCTTAATTTTTCCCCTAAACTTAATTCAGTTGAAGAAAGCACCTCTGCTTTGAAAATCATTCAAATACTCGATCATTCATGAACCCTAAAACCCAAAAATTTGAATAAGGTTCATAACCCTAATTTCCCATCTCTGCATATCACTCACTGATTCTCTAGCTGAATTATTTGAGTCTGAGGGTCCTTCATCAGTGAAGCAAGGTATCTTCTTTTACTAAAGGATGCACTTAAGATGTTTGATTAAATGTCTGTTTATTAAAAACATTTCGGCTATTGAAGTTTCATCGGAGTTGAATTGCTAGATTCTTGTCTTTTATCTTGTGTGCCTAGGGAGTGAATCTTGGACATTTTGTTTTAAGATTTGATAGTCCATGTTATTTTGCTTTATTAGTAATGCATGAGTATCTAGCATGCTGTTTTGATATTGCAGTGACCTATTTGAAACTTTAGGTTTTATATATAACACCATTTAGATTTATGATGGGCAATGTCGTTGGAAGATTGGATATATTGTTTTGGTATGAATTGTTCTTTACCTATGTATTTATAGGCAAATAAGAAAAGGGATTTGTATACAGTAAACTAAAGTGTGGCGCAATGTCGAGCCTCCCACCTAGTGGGATATGTGGAGCATAGAACCTATGACCTCCAGATGATGAGGCAAGCAATCTTACCGTTTGCCAAGGCTCACCCGTAAACTAATGAAGAAAAATATATTTTATAGAGGAAGATGTGAGAATGGAAATGAGATTAGTGTTAGGTATTTGGTGATGAAAAATAATTTTGAGTAGAAATAAACACTGAAGTAGGAACACAGACACAGAAATATTGGGGAGCAGAGATTTGTTTAGAATTTTCTTTTAAAGATATAAGTTACTTGCAACAGATTAAAAAATTAGAATAAAAAGTCAGGTTTCGCCCCCCTTTAATACGAAGAAAGTTTTGTTGTTAAGGTGCCATAAAGTATAAATTAGAATATAAGGATCAGGGATTCAGGGTCTTTTCCCTTTAATAAGAAGGAACTTTTGTTGCTGAGTCAGTCTTTACTATGGGTAAACAAAATGGTCCCTGAATGCAGCTCATTTTTTATGTGTTCATCTGGTTATTTTACTAGTTTGACATTTTAGTTTCCACTTCTTTTGCTCTATTAAGTTGTGTGAGCATCTGAGGTGCTATTTGATATTGTGGTGACTCGTTTAAAAGTTAGAAAGCTCCATATAGAACAATATTTAGGTCTCTGATGGGGAATGTCATTGGAATATTGGATATAGTGGTTTGCTGTGAATTGTTCACTACCTATGCATTTATAGACAACTGAGAAGAGGGATTTTTATAAACTAGTGAATAAATTGAAGAAAAATATATTTTATAGAGGAAGATGTGAGAAGGAAATGAGATCAGTGTGTTAGGTTGTGAAAAAATAATTGCATTAGAAATAAACACTGAAAATCGGACATAAACACAGAAATATTGAGGAGCAGATATTTTCTTAGAATTTTCTTTTGTAGATATTAATTACTTGACAGCAGATTAAAAAACAGAATAAAAAAATCAGGTTTTGCCTCCTTTAATAGCAACTTTTGTTATCAAGACACCATAAATTTAAAATTAGAATAAAGAAATGAAGGTTTTTTCCCATTATTAAGGAGCTTTTGTTTCTAAGTTAGTCATTATTATGGTTTAACAAAATGGCTCCCAAATGTAGCTCTTTGTTCTGTTTGTGTTGATCTGATTTTTTTACAAGTTTGACATTTTAGTTTCCATTTCTGTTGCCGAATAGTTTTGTATGTTGACATTGCCTTTCTTCCTTCTCTCTTTATATATATGATGATCACTATTACAGACCATAGATGTTCAATGTCATTGGTCATCTATTTATATAGTTAATATTTTCTTTTACGTATGTATAATGTTTCATCAATTGCAAGATTCCAATGATTATGCAAATTTGAGTAAACTTTTAAGTAATATACTTCTTGATCTGGTGACAGGAAAGGAGCTAATATGCATCTCTTCTTTCATACTAAAAACAAATCCTGAGTCTAGGTTTTGCATAGGGTTCTGAGTTCTATCTTCCTTCGTATTACCTTTATCTTGTTGATTATTACCTACATGAATCCTATGCAAAAAAGCATCAACACGAAAGCCAACTCAAAACCACCCCGAAGGACAAGAAACAAAAAGAAGAGGGATCCAGGAGTAGATGTTCAAGTAGCAGAAACCCCATCAGATTTCTCATTTACTATTGCAAAAACTGCAGTTGCTCAGATCTGCCAATCAGTTGGCTATAAACGCTCCGAATACAATGCATTGGAAAGCTTAACTAATGTTGCCACAAAATATCTACAGTCCATTGCGAGATCAGCTGCAACCTATGCCAATGACTCCAATCGTACCGACACCAACCTCTTTGACCTCATCAATGGTATTCAAGATCTGTGCTCTATTCAAGGATTTTCTGGTGGTTCAGTGATGCACAAAAGCAGCTTGTTGAGTTCTGGAGCTCTGAAGGAGATTGTGGATTTTGTCAACACCTCTAATGAAGTACCATTTGCCAAACCAATTCAACATAAAAATGTCTCAGGAAACCCAAATCCAGAAGCAGCCATTGATTCTGGCATACTAACAAGTGCTTCTCAAGAACCAAAAGTCCAAGGTTTCCATATACCAAGATGGCTTCCGGATTTTCCGGACAAATTCTTGTACAAGAATTGTGGCAAGGTTTTGGTTAAGGAGAGGAAATGTGGTGAGAAATTGTGGGAACATTCACTTGATGTTTGCAGTGGTAATGTAGAGGGGAACAGAGATATATTACAGATCAATGAGATTGATGGGAAAGAAGAAAAAGATGCTAAGATGGAGTTGACAAAGAAAAGAAGCATAGTGAAGTTTAAGATTGGAGAGAAGGAAGAGAAGCAAATTAAAATGGGTGTGAATATGTTGAATGGGGTATTTAAGGGAAGGAAAAGAGTATCTTGGACTAATAATATAATTGATGACTCTATGTCTCAGGTAAATAAAGATGCAAAGAGTTGTCTCAAGAGAAAAACAGAGGATGGGTTTTATGAAGATTTTAATTGAACATATTTTTAAACTTTTTAAAGTCATAATTTTATGGTTGGGTTTCGAACCCGGAACTTTTCATATTGAGTATTGCATGTAGTAACCAACTGTGTTCGGCTTTGGTTTCGTTTTATTTTTGGTTCGGTTTAACATATAATATTTAAGTTTTAGTTTAACTTTTGCCACTGAGGCTTTGGACCGGTTCCTAGATTATTCAGTTATCCTATTATATATCTCTTAAAATATAGAACTATGATTGTTTAGTAGGGATAAGTGTTTTTGTATTAAAATTATATACTTTTTGGTATTACCAAAAATATTTTGCATCCTAAAAGTAAAAAACTAATCTTTTTTGAATGAATAATTGTACTTCCTAACAAGTGTTGTTCACATAAATTGAACCATTTACCTTTCGGTTATTCCTAGATTTAGTAGGGTTTTATACTACTAGACCAATATTTGATTGGGGAAAATTGTCTATTTAAACTCACCTATTTTATTGTTATTGCATAATTTTGGCACTTAATGAAGGAGGTCTTGTTTAAGGGTTATTAAATTTGGATTGATGATTGATTCGGTTAGGATATTGAGTTAATGAGTTATTGGTTGGACTATTGAGTTATTGTTTAGACTAGATAATCATATTTCTAATACTTTTAAAAAGAAAATCATATGATAGCTAATATATTTAATAACTTTTTGCTCCATAATTAAAAATATAAGGAATAAATATATAAGTTGATGGTGTATGAATTTTATACATTATCAGTACATAATCCACCGTCCATGCAACTATTATTGACTTTTCAAAAAAGATATAAATGAATGGTGGATAATATAATTTTGCATATAAATTTTTACACTAACAAAGCATACATATGAAACTCTACAATATTATCATCCCATAAATACATAATTAAATATTCAACAAACAAGATTTTATAAAAATAATGCCACAAATTGGTTGAAAACATTATCAAACAATATAAATAGTACAATTTAATTACAACAAAATTATAAAAATAAATTTAAAATTTAATTAAGCAACATTGTTTTGATTTTTTAAACATATATTTATTGATTGACTTGACCATAAAAATTGTTCGAGTCATCAGTTTTAGGCTTTAACCAATCAAATTGAACTAAGTCATCTTAATTTTGATGCAAAATCCTTTAGATGAAAGATCATGTTGATCATGTATCTAATGCATTGTTGAACAACTCGATCTGATAATTCCAAGTCATTTTCATATGGGTTTGGAGTGATTTTTAGTTTGAAGTTTTTATTCATTATTATTTTAAATAGTTTAAAGTTTAATAAATTTAGTTTCCTCATTGTGTTTCTAATAATAATATTTATAATTTTAATTATATCTTGCTCGTGCAATTATTATGAGTACCTTCTATTGTCACTATGTCATTTAGGAATGATAATCGATATGAATGGGTCCGAGTAATGTACTATTTGTACCCTCCTTGTTCTTTCATGTTGGAATTTGGATCTGCCTCAGACACGTGCAGGTATCCACTAGGCTTGCTACCCTCATGTCCTGGGTTACCCAGCGATCTGAGAGTACCCACAAATTCAAAAAATATTTAAAAAATTGCAAACAAATTATACATTTGTCCACATATTTCCAATAATTATGTGTGCTATTTTGGATAATCAAAAGAATAAGAAAATTGATAATAACAATTATAAAACATAATTAAAGTATAAAGTACACAACTTTAAATTGTCACTTAAATATAATTTTTTAACTAAAAAAACATAATTTAAAATAAAACATATCAAATGTGTTAGATCTTTCTATCAACATAACATATCATAATTATGAATTAACAAATATAACGCCACTACTTAACAATATTTTTTGACGGAAAATCTATTTAATTATGTTTTTGGATATATATATATATATATGTATAGATTTAGGTATTGCATGTTTGGGTACATTATTACCTAGACTTGTACTCGTTCAACATTGAGTTTCAAAATATTCGATCTCAACTACTCGGGTTCCAAAAACATGGACCCATATCAAACTTGTTACGGGTATTACCTACAAGTCCGCGTGCCTGAATACTCATTGTCATTCCTAGTGCAATGACACCCTCCATTATTGCTTGGGTTGGGTGATGGTGGTGGTTAGAGTGATGGTAGGAACAATGGTTATAATGGTAGGAACAATGGTTGTAATGGTTGAGATAATAATAGATTGATAGTGACAGTGGTTGGTGGTTATTGAGGTGGTGTTAGTGACAACAACAATTGTAATTGTCAAGGTGGTAGCAGTTAGAGATGACAAAATGAGCTATCCTGTCCATTTTACCCATGTTTGCGTTATGCTTGCAAAACTTATGCAGGTGCCCGTTTTAAAATGGACAAATAGACATACGGGTGTTCCTATTTACACTAAAAATAAAAAAAATGTGACTCAATGTTGAAGTAACAATTCTAATATTCTAACATAATGCTAACATACTGTGAATCAATTAGCAACATAATACTATCAATTCTAGTAACTAACTAATAATTCTAATTGTTCATGTGAATTGTGACAGTGGGAGAAGGGTGAATGGAATGGAAGTATGGAATGTGTGGTGGTGTGAGTGTGAGTTGTGACAGTGGCGGAAGGGTGGATGAAATTGGGTACTTGGGTGGGGTGAATGGAAAGTTGGGCCTAAAAAACTTGGGCCATATGGTGCCCGTGGGCGGCCCGTGAAGCCCACTTAAAATGCCCGCTAATAAAGTGGGTCTGACAAAATGGGCGAACATGCAAAAATGTGATGCCCTGCTCGTATTTTTTGGGGGCAATTGTTATTTTGGTTGTTTTGGTGAGCCAATGACGACAATGATATTGGAGATAATGGTTGTTGTGAAAGTGGTGATTGTGATTTTCAAGGTCACATGAATCAGTGGTGGTTAGGATTCTCATGATAGTCGAGATGAGGTAGTGGTCAAGGTGGTTATGGTAGGAGTCGTAGTGATAATATAGTAGCAACAATTAACAATAGTAGTAGTACTTTATAAATTTCTTAAAATATTTTATTTCAAATTTTGTTGTACTTATTTGAAAAATTGAAGTGCAATTATTATGGAAGTAAGATCTAAAAGCCAACGTAGCTACATTTTTACTAGCACATTTTGTTTTAAAATTAACATTTGAAAACTAATAATTAAAACTTCAAATTTGAATGGAACTGAAATAGTTATATGTTAATTTTCTATCATTAAATTATTAAACAAATAGTTTGACTTTGTTTTTAATTTTTTAGGTTAAAAATATTTTTAAAGTGGATATGATATTTTTGCATTTAGGACATGCTTCACCTCATCCATAAACTTCTATGTCAATTAAGCATGCAATAACAATGGAGTTAATCAGGATGGACATACTAAAAACTATGTCTTTTTGAGGTAGTTGTGAGTTTTCACTTTTTGGTTAATGTTATTTTTTTTTTGGATAAATATCATTTTAAAATAAAATATGTTCTGAAAAAAAGTCAGAATGCCACCAATACCTTATTACAACCATTAATATTAGAGTAAATTACACTGACACCCCCTGAGTTTTAGTAAAATTACATAAATTACCCCTCACTTTTCTACACCTACATAGACCCCCCTATTTTTCATACTTTCATTACACTAACCACCCCTGCATGAGAAATAAGTGTACAAAAAAATGTGACAAATGCAATTAAGTTAAACAAAACATGGTATATTGTGGAGACAAGTCCAAATAATATATGAGTCGATACCTCTTTATTATTTTTGGTTTGTTACGATATAGTATAAGAGCAATTTAAACAATATTTATTTAGAATTGTTGATGTACTTTATAACCAAAAATAATAAAGATATATTGATTTGTATATTATTTGGATTTTTCTTCACAATATACCATGTTTTGTTTAACATAATTGCATTTATCACACTTTTTTGTTTAAAATATTAAACTTATTTATCATACAGGGGTGATCAGTGTAATGAAAGTATAAAAACTAGGGGAGGTTTGTGTAGGTGTAGAAAAGTGAGGGGTGATTTGTGTAATTTCACTAAAACTCAGGGGTGTCAGTGTAATTAACTCTTAATATTATCATGGCCACTATCCTAGACATCATTATCCCTCTCACCATCATTACATTGCCAACACTACTATTACTAAACCCAATAGATATGTAGGTATAGTTTGACTTTTTAATTACGATACTAGTGTAACTTTTTTATTTATTACCATTGTAGTGTAAAACTTATGAAATTGTCAACCACAAAGGAGTTTTTCCTTTTTTTTTGTCCTATCCCCACCTAAATCGTCAACCTCAAAGGAGGTTTATTTTTTTAATTAATTTCTATAGAAATCATGTACCACAAAGGAGTTTTTGGTTTTTTTTTAAAATTGCATAACCAAAATCGTTAGTGGGGAAGGAGTTTTAGGTTTTTAGTTTTTTTAATACCCAAAATCATTTTTGCGGATATAGTTTTTGTATTTTTTTTCTGCTATTGAGAATCGGCTGTGTAGTGGGAGTTTTTGGTTTTTAATTTATTTCTTCCACTCCTGATTCGACTGTGTAGTGGGAGTTTTGCTTTTTAATTTTTTTGTCCTTGTTACTTCTATTTAAGCCGGATCATGTTTTCACCTAAAATCACATTTTCTAAAACTTGTTCTTGAAGTGTACTCTTTCTCTCTGTTGTTAAACTTGTAATTGAAAGTCAATGTTATATTTTTCATTTGGAGCTATTCACTTCTTCCAAATTGTTACTTCATTGTAGGTTAGTATTATCACTTGGATCTATTATATTTTATCTTATTGTTTTTTACTTTGTTATATGTAGTTGTTAATTTTTTGTAATATTCTTATTTTGTTAAATGTAGATGGATATTCTAAGAAATATTGTTAGCGGCTTTAGTGATGAAGAAGACATTGAAATATTTAGTGATGAGGAGGATGTCGAATTGGATGTTGGTTCTTCTTGTAGGATCACATATAATAATCCATCATCATTTTTTTGTAACACCAATTCGGAAACTGATCATGATTTTGGTCATACAATTGATTTAATGAACAATAATAACAATGATTTGTTTGTTGGGATGCAATTTGAATCTAAAGAAGCCACAATAAATGTTATTAGAGAATTTCATATTAATAATTCTATCTAATAAATGAGTATATATTTATGTACTTCATATAAGTCTAGTGTAATATCTATGCATTGACAGTGTAAAGATTTATATATAATTACTTTATTATCCATCATCCATTTGAATTACTTTTTTGAAGAGTTAATAATAATTAAATATGAAATGTGAGTGAGACAATATATACATTTTTGTTTTATGATAAAAGTTTATAAATGTCGTATCTTATACCACTCTCATCTAACTCTTTTATTCATATTCACCCTTATTCGAAATCACCATAAAAACCCTAAAAGTAGTTCTGCTGGAAAATATTTTTTATCTCGCGCTTAACTTTTTACATAGGAGCAAACTTCAATGTGGGGTATTAACGGCCTGAATATTTGTAAATATAAAATTTGCAGTGGACAACAACTAAAGAATAAGTTGATTAATTTAACTATCTACAAATTTTTGGCTTGTCCAAAAGTGTTTTCATACTCCAAAAACAATAGAAAATGAGTATCGGTTTGTTAATTTTTATTTATTTCCCTTGGAATTTAGATAGAATTATTAACAAAAGCTTTCCTTTTTGGTATCAATGGTAGGCTAATTGGATTTATTAGAGCTTTATAACTTTCGGCCAATAAGAAAGCAAATTAGCTTCTTAGTATACCCATTTATCTCAAAATGGTAAAGTCTAATTGAGTTATCATCCTCTCCATTACACGAGAGAAAAATATTTTTTTATACTTCAAAAGATAAAAATATTAATACAAATATAAATAGAAGAATATAATTATTATTATTTTTTGTCTCGTTTTCTATGAAAATAAATCATCTTAGTTCTTAGGCCTGTATGATTCCAAACTGCCGTATAAGAAGATAAAAAGGGAAAGAAAAGAAGGAAAAAATAATTACCATTTTCTAATTAATTTCTTGGTTATCTGTTGGCTAACCAAATTAGGTATGGCAACGGGCGGGCATGACTAGTGTTTTTCCATGCCCAAACCCGCAATATTTGCGAGTACCCATGCGGGTACCCGGCGAATTTTTAATTATATATTTATATAATTTATAATAATCAATATGTAAAAATAATTGTTACATGCATAATATGATATTTATATGATAAATTTATTATCATAGTCAAATATGTGTAATTTATTATGAAATAATAATAAAGTATAGGATATATAATATTAAAATAATATATATATATATATATATATATATA
>NW_017725185.1:157990-159529 GCF_001865875.1 Lupinus angustifolius
ATGAGGATGAGGATAGGGATAGGATGAGCATAGGATGAGGATGAAGATGAGGAAGAGGATGAGGATGAGGTTGAGATTGAGGAGGAGGATGAAGGATGAGGATGAGGATAGGAGGAGGACGAGGATAAGGACGAGGATGAGGATAGGAAGAGGATGAAGATAGGATGAGGCTAAGAATGAGGATGAGGATAGGAGGAGGACGAGGATAAGGACGAGGATGAGGATAGGAAGAGGATGAAGATAGGATGAGGCTAAGAATGAGGATGAGGATAGGAGGAGGACGAGGATAAGGACGAGGATGAGGATAGGAAGAGGATGAAGATAGGATGAGGCTAAGAATGAGGATGAGGATAGGAGGAGGACGAGGATAAGGACGAGGATGAGGATAGGAAGAGGATGAAGATAGGATGAGGCTAAGAATGAGGATGAGGATAGGAGGAGGACGAGGATAAGGACGAGGATGAGGATAGGAAGAGGATGAAGATAGGATGAGGCTAAGAATGAGGATGAGGATAGGAGGAGGACGAGGATAAGGACGAGGATGAGGATAGGAAGAGGATGAAGATAGGATGAGGCTAAGAATGAGGATGAGGATAGGAGGAGGACGAGGATAAGGACGAGGATGAGGATAGGAAGAGGATGAAGATAGGATGAGGCTAAGAATGAGGATGAGGATAGGATGAGGATGAAGATGAGGAAGAGGATGAGGATGAGGTTGAGATTGAGGAGGAGGATGAAGCAGAGGATGAGGAGAGGACGAGGATGAGAATTGGAGGACGACGAGAATGAGGATGAGGATGAGGTAAGGATGAGAATGAGGATGAGGATGAGGAGGAGGATGAAGCAGAGGATGAGGAGAGGACGAGGATGAGAATGAGGATGAGGATAGGATGAGGACGAGAATGAGAGTGAATGAGAAATGAGGATAGGATGAGGACGAAAATGAGGATGAGGATGGATGAGGAAAGGATGCGGACAAGATGGAAGATGAGGATGAAGATAGGATGAGGATGAGGACGAGGATGAGGATAGGGTGAGGACGAGGATGAGGACGAGAATGAGGATGAGGAAGAGGATTAGGATAGGATGAGGACGAGAATGAGGATGAGGATGGATGAGGATAGGATGAGTACGAGAAGGAGGATGAGGATGAGGATGGGAGGAGGATGAGGACAAGGATGAGGATGAGGATAGGATGAGGATGAGGTTGAGAATGAGGATAGGATGAGGATGAGGACGAGGATAAGGATAGGAGGAAAATGAGGATGAGGATAGGAGGAGGACGAGGATAAGGATAGGAGGAAAATGAGGATGAGGATAGGAGGAGGACGAGGATGAGGATGATGACGAGGATGAGGATAGGATGAGGATGAGAATAGGATGAGGATGAGGATGAAGAAGCGAATAGGATGAGGAAGAGGATAAGATGAGGATGAGGATGAGGATGAAAATGAGGATGAGGAAAAGGATGAGGACGAGTATAAGGATAAGAGAAAGATGAGAATGAGGATAGGAGGAGGATGAGGATGAGGATGAGGA
>NW_017725185.1:159629-162575 GCF_001865875.1 Lupinus angustifolius
AACCAGGAGGAGGGTATCGATTATGACGAAACCTATGCTCCTGTATCCAGATTGGAGGCCATCAGGATGCTTCTCTCCTTTGCATCTCTAATGAATTTCAAACTTTTTCAAATGGACGTAAAAAGCGCCTTCCTGAATGGTTACATTCAAGAAGAAGTTTATGTTGACCAACCGCCTGGTTTTGAAAATTTTAAATATCCGAACCATGTTTACAAACTTAAAAAGGCACTATATGGTCTCAAACAAGCTCCTAGAGCTTGGTATGACAGACTTAGTACCTTTCTTTTAGAAAAAGGGTTCGAGAGAGGCTTGGTTGACACAACGCTTTTTATTAGAAAATCAGAAAATCATGTTCTGCTTGTACAAATCTATGTAGATGACATAATATTTGGATCTACTAATGATATCTTGTGTAGAGAATTTTCTGAGATGATGCAGGGGGAGTTCGAAATGTCTATGATGGGAGAACTCACATTCTTTCTAGGATTGCAGATAAAACAGCTAGAAAGTGGGATATTCATCCATCAGGCAAAATACTGCAAAGAGCTACTCAAGAAATTTGAAATGGACAAATGTAAGGAAGCTTCCACACCTATGGCATCTGCTTGCTACTTAGACAAAGATGAGAAAGGAAAAGCAATCGAGGTAACGAAGTATCGTGGTATGATTGGGGAGGACGAAAAAGGAAAAGAAGTCGAGGTAACAAAGTATCGTGGTATAATTGGGTCATTACTTTGCTTAACTGCAAGTCGACCTGATATCATGCTCAGTGTATGCATGTATGCGAGATTTCAATCATCACCTAGAGAATCACATTATATAACTGTTAAAAGAATCATGAGATATCTAAAAGGAACTATTAACATGGGATTATGGTATCCTCGGGATGCCTCACTATCCTTGGTGGGTTATTCCGATTCCGATTTCGCCGGATGTAAATTGGATCGGAAAAGCACTAGTGGTACTTGCCACCTATTGGGCAGTTCATTAGTAGCATGGCACAGCAAAAAGCAAGCCTGTGTTGCTTTGTCCACCGCCGAAGCGGAATACATTGCCGCTGGTGTGTGTTGCGCTCAAATCCTTTGGATGAAGCAGCAACTTAAGGACTTTGGTCTTAAACTTGAAAAGATCCCAATAAAATGCGATAATACAAGTGCCATTAACCTATCCAAGAATCCCGTTTTGCATTCTAGAACAAAGCATATAGAAATTAGACATCATTTTTTGCGTGACCATGTACAAAAAGGTGACTGTGTTCTTGAATTTGTGGAAACATCTAAACAGTTAGCAGATATTTTCACCAAGCCCCTTCCCAGGGATACCTTCTATGTTCTAAGGAGAGAACTAGGAATTCTTGATGAACAATATCTTGTTTAAAAATTGTTTAGTTGTTTGCATAAATTGTCTTGCTTCTCTATGCCTATGTGTTTCATGTTTGAATGATATATGTTAAAAATGCAAAAATATATCTCTTGATTAACTTCTTAATGTGATTATATATGTCTCGATAAATCTGTTATAATGCATACATGTGTCCTAAAAAGTCGAAACCACTCTGCTGCCTAAAAACGAAATTTTCTCTGATTTAATCGATTATGCCAATAGTTAATCGATTACCTGGGCTTCATTTCTGGAAAATTCAAATTTTCTAAAACTTAATCGATTAAACAGCCCGTTAATCGATTACCTGGGCAATTTTTTTTGAAAATTCAAATTTTACACTGTTTTAATCGATTAAACCATCCCGTTAATCGATTAAAACCAGTACGTTAAAGGCAAACAGTGTCTCGGTCTTGCACTTTTTCTGACCTTTTCGCAACCTCTTTGCGCCTTGATTTTCTGAAACAGCAACAATACTAATCCAGGTGCAATAGGATTAAGTAAACCTCACCCTAAACCTCTCAAACCTTCCGAAATCGCTCTATTTCATCCGAAATCCACCCAATTCCGAATCATCCAATCCAAACCCTAGGTTAGGCTTTGCCCCTCTGTTCATCAATCTCAGTTTCGAGTTCATCATCTTCAATGGAGCAGAGTCGTCCAAAGCGGGTCAAGACCACAGCAACGCGCATTCGAAGAAGGGAAACCGGCTCACCCTCCACTCGGGACCGCGGTGACCCCTATTATTCCCTCATTTTGCAAGAGACCCGGTTGGCAAAATTTCAAGGCCGCAAGCCTACATACATCAGGTATGCCGACTTAACCTGGTTAGCGGAACAAAACTTTAGTTTTCCGCATGACATGGAGGCTCAAGGAGCCGTTCAGTTTTTGGAATTGAAGGGACGCGTATACCCTGCTCTAGTTAGGGAATTTTACGCTAATTTTAGATACAAGGATGGCAAATATTGGTCCATGATTTCCGGTAATCTGTTTGAGATGAGTGAGGATTTATTTCTGAATGTTGGAGGTTTATCGTCGTCTGGTTTTGGAATAGGGGACTGTTCTTGGGTCAAGGACAATTTTGATCCCGTTGATGTGTACAAGTCATTCCTTCGGGGCCCTCATCTGTATATTCAGGGTCAACTGACCAAGGCAGGGTCACTTTCTGTTGAGAACAGGTTATTGCATTATGTTATTGGACGCACATCCTACTGTGAATGACTTGCGTTTCATGTATGCTGTAAAGAATAATGTCATGATCAACTGGCTTGAGGAGATTCTGAAAATTATGAACAGTGTGTCCCTATCTCAGTCGAAGCTGCTTCCCTGTAGTATTTTCATTTCACGCATTGTGGATTATCTGCACATTGATATTTCTGAGACTATCATTATTGAGTACACGGATAAGGATCACCTGGTTGGTGAAAGTCTCATTCATAAAATGGGAATATACAAGTATGGTACTACTTGGCAATACCAGGAGGACTACACTACATTTGATCTGGATTTGTCTGATAATGATAATCAGGGTGACATGGGTAATCAGAATGCTACAACTCAGGGGGA
>NW_017725185.1:162675-166854 GCF_001865875.1 Lupinus angustifolius
TAACCACTGATACCTAACAAGACCAAAGATGGCTTGAATGCAAGGTTGGACTTGGTTAGTATGGGAATAAAAAAGGAATTGGGGCCGATAATGAAGGGAAAACATACATTTCCACCTCTAGAAGCTTATACTTTGTCGAGGAAGGAGAAAATGGAATTTTGTAAATTTATTCATGGTGTTAAAGTTGTAGTAGGGTACTCTTCCAACATTCAGAACCTCGTATCAATGAAAGAACTCAAGTTAAAAGGTCTTAAGTCTCATGATTGTCATGTACTTATGGAGCATTTCTTCCCTATTGGAATACAGTCAATTCTACCTAAAAACGTTTGAGGAACCATAACTAGGTTATGCTTCTTCTTCAAGGAAATTTGTAGCAAGTGATTGACCCTAAGAAATTATCTGCATTGCAAAGACAAATTATTTTGACTTTGTGTGAGCTTGAAATGTGTTTTCCACCTTTTTTTGACATAATGGTTCATCTAAGCATTCATCTTGTTCGAGAGACATAACTATGTGACCCTTCCTATATGAGATGGATGTACCCCTTTGAGCGTTACGTGAAGACATTAAAAGGATATGTGAAGAACCAATCAAGACCAGAAGGTTGTATTGTCAAGCGATATGTTGTTGATGAAGCTCTTGATTTTTGTACCAGAGACCTTACCGATGGTGATTTCATGGGCATTCTAAAGCCTCGATATACAAAAAAAACATTTGGTGAAGGTATTACTAGGAATGAAATATTGACTATAACAAGAACCGAATTTGAGCACGCGCACTTATATGTTTTACATAATGCCGACGAGGATGAGCCATATGTTGAAACAAACAAGGAGATGCTAAGGACGTGTTACCCAAGTAAGAATGAAAATTGGATTTCCAAAGAGCATAATCGATGTTTCATAAAGTGGCTAAAAAATTACATTGATGAGGAGTTGAATATAAATGCACATTCGGTTTCCGAAAGATTGAAATGGTTAGCCGATGGTCCAAGCCTTCATGTCTTATCCTACACTGGTTACCTAATTAATGGGTTCACATTTGATACGAAAAAACAAGATGATCAAAGTAAAATGCAAAACAATAGTGTGACTCTTGTTGCTCGAACTTTACACATGTCAAGTGCAAAATATAGAAACCCAATATATGCGAACATGTCATACTTTGGAGTGGTTGAATGCATATGGGAATTAGATTACACAATGTTTAGAATGCCGGTTTTTTATTGTACGTGGGTTGATAACAACAATGGCTTCTGAGTTGATGAGATAGGGTTCATGCAAGTGGATCTTAATAGGTCAGGATATAAAGATGAGCCATTTATTCTAGCATCACAAGTTCAACAAGTATTCTATGTTAGTGACCCAGCTGATATGAAATGGTCCATTTTTCTTTTAACTAACAAAATAATCGTCAATAATATTGATGATCAAGAATATGAAGATATTGATGAAGATGATCCTTTTTTTGGACATATCAGTCGCATGAGGGCGGACCAACTATGGATGATGATTTATATACAAGAGATGATCGCGATGAAGGACTTTAGGTAAATCAATATGCTCCTCTAGACAAGGATTACCCTAAAAGACAGAAACAATCAAAGAAAATGAAAAAATAGATGCAAGTAGCCTTTGTATAATTTTGATTGTTTGTAATTTGTATAATATTGTTTCTTTGTTATTTGTGTAATTTTTTTATTTGTAATTATGTACTCTATCAAAACATAATTGGCATGATATTCATTGTTTGTATTTTGTATTGTATTGATGTTTAATAAAACAAACTTATGGCATGTATTAATGTGTGTGTGCTGTTGAGAATGTTTGTTCTTCTAATAAATCTATATGCAGGTATTAATTTATAGAAATCAACAGCGAATTCTAGGAGAAGCCCTGACATACGCTGTTGTAAAGGATAACTACAACATCACTTTTTACCGAAAGCATTGTGGTAGTTATCATTTACTACAGCGTTATGCATGTGATGCGCAATTGTTTTAAGGTGTTGTTTGAGAAAATTCATGAATAATACAACAACGCTTTTCTGTTATTTCTCTGTTAAATATATGAACTTCAACAACGCAAGTAGAAGCGCTGTTAATAAGACCTATAAAATGCGCTAATTATTTAAGACTATATGACAGTGCTTTGTGAACGATGTGTTATTGTATTGATCCACTACATGACAGCGCTTTGTGGATGATGCCTTGCCATATTGATGGACTATATGACAGCGCTTTTTATGTGGTGCTCTGTGGTATATAATCAATACAACAGCGTTGATACGTGCCAAACATACCTAAATTTCATACACTTTTATGGCACTTATCTTAAGCATAATTGAGAAAAACCAACTTAAAACAATACTTTTTGTATAAAATATCACAATCTTGTATATTTGTGTGTGTATTTCTTTTTTATGTATTTTGTAGGATATAGAAAGAAGAAAAGAAGAGAAAAAAGACTCATGGTCAAAAAGAAACAGAAGTCAAAAACCAAGGTGCTCAACCAAGCAGCTAAGCATGGACCAAGCCACGCTAAACTGACAGGGACACTAGCTTGACCTGGACCAAGCTGCTCAAGCAAGCAACTGAGCGGACCTGCTTGGCCGCTCAGCCTAGCACCAGACTAGTCCTAGCATGGTCAGAACTCAGCTTGACACGGTCAGACACAAGCTTGGCACATGCCCAAGCAGCTGAACAAGTAGCTTAGCGGTCTAACCAAGCAGCTTAGCGGAGAACCAGAATCCTGACCAGATCAGCAAGCACCAGGCCATGTCCCAGTCAGCACGGTCAACGCTGCTGATCAAGCAGCTTAGCAGTGCAACAGGTTTGCTAAGCAGTGTGCACCCAGACTTGACTTAGCCAAAAAGAAACCATGAAGTCACTAATGACCTCACCTCAAGTAGCCCACCATAGGCTTTCCATAGTAGCTCACAATAGCTGGTTTCATAACTCACAACTAGCTTTGATGAGCCAAGCATAATGAGGTGACAAAGCTGCTTGATCAAGGGACCACACCCATGCTGAAGGGTTTGGTCAGCTGCTTAGCAGGGCTGACAAGCAGCTTAGTGGCCCAGAAGAGTTTCTATAAATAGGACACATTCCATTCGAGCAAAAGGAATCAAATTCATATATCACTCACATTTTTCCTAGAAATTCTTCTCTGAAGTTCTCTCTTCTTCTTCTTAGCTTAGGAACTTATTTAAGTAAATTTTTTAAATTTAGTTTATAATTCAAGAGGAGAAAAAGGAGAAGGCAAATGAGATGTAAAAAATCAATTTGGTAATCTCATTTGGAACTCAAAGCATCTAATCATTGGATGGATGGCTTATGCTCCTAAAAAGTTCTTTTGAATATGGTTATGTATTTCTACTTCTTCTTATATTCTAAAATATTTGAATTCTAAACCAATTTCAAGTCATGAAAAATTATTTGTCTCAAACACTTAACAAATAAACTAAGAAGTAGTTGTACTACTTAGTTTATTTGCCAAGTTAAGCATACTTTTCTTAAGATCTTATATTCATTACTACTTCAATATTAGAGCAGCCAAGATTAGGGTGTGTAATATTTTTTAGTAATAAATATAAGTGATTATCATTCTACCATTTTAAGAAATACACTAAAAGAAGGATTTCAGAACTTGGTGTTTGGAGTTAATCAAATTAAAACATAAGAACTTGTCTAAGTAGTTCAAACTCATAAGAAATTGAGAAATATTTTCCTTCTTCAAAATGATCTTGTCTCCTCAAGAATTTGTTAATATGTAGTTTATGTTTCTTGTTAAATTGTTTATATGGAATTGAAAACAAAAACCACGAAAATATGTTTAACTCATTATTTGTGCTTTTACATATATATATATGATTCATTCTATTAAGCAATTCCTTGTGGTTCGACATAACTCTATACTACACTACAATTGAATCTTAAAAGAGGTGTAAATTGTAAAATAGTAAAGTGTTATCTATAAATTTATTTGTTCAAAACACATTTTAATATACAAAAGTGATGAAACTAACTTACTAACTTTTATTTACTGTTATTTACTTTATGCAATTTATTTATTCTTTAATACCAACCTTCCTTAAGGAATAAGTTTGGTTTGTTAATAAAATAAACCTGAAAGGGAGTAAATAAATAAAGGTCACTTAAATTTATTATTCTTTTGTTCT
>NW_017725185.1:166954-204454 GCF_001865875.1 Lupinus angustifolius
AATTATGTAATACGGGATTGCTTCGATACCATTGTACCGACGTTAGAATTTATTCTAACAAAGCCGAGATGGGGCAAAGAAGGAATAACTCATTCACATGATTATTAAGAAGTAAGTTGTAACTGGAATATTCTTGAAACCATTATACCAGCGTTAGAATTTATTTCAACAAAGCCAAGATTATGAACAAAGAATAAAATCGATTTCACATACTTAATAAAAAGAACACACCAAATGAGATTAATAACCTTTCAACAAATTGGCACCTTACGAGGGACTATTTGTTGAGAGGGGAAAAATAAAACCTATCGATGAAAAATTCATTCAACAAGCGTTTGTGAAGCGCTATTAATGATGACCATATACTACTGCGGTCACACAGAAAGCGCCGGAAAGTGCTGTAATACATCTAAAATAAGCGTTGTTGAACGGAAACTCTGGCTAGTGAAAATTTCAAGTTAAATAATTAAAGTTAGAATCCTCTCTAGTACCCGAAAGGAAAGTGTTGTGATAAATAAAGTAAAAGCAAAATGCAATGTCACATATATCTTTTTTATAGTAAGATAATATTTTTACCCTTCAAAACTTAAAGCAAAAATACCAAATCCCTCTCCAATATAGGAAATGATTCTAACTCAAGAATGGGAAGTTATAAAATCTAGAAAAACATGCACAAGTCATAACAAATGTAAGAAGGACTTGCTTTTAAGACAATGAAAATTGGTATTGATACTTCATTAAGTTTGAAGAAAAATATCATATTTTCAGAGACTTGTCTCTTATAGCAAGGCACTCCAATAAGTATGTACTCAATTTTGACTAGGGTGTATGGTTTTCCTTAAGTTATTAACTCTAACCAACTCAATTTTGTTTAGCTCCTTAGAGTTTATCATCGAAGCTCTCTAAGTTATGTTTGCTTTGCGCAAGCAGATGTTGCATATTTCTAAATGTACGTCACCAAATTTATCCACTTTTACATGTATGTCCGTTGAGGAAAATTTTGTAATATTTCTTTGATGTGGGTATTTTCTCATGATAATGTAAAATTGGATTGTAATCCTTGAAAATTTTAATTATGGTTTTGTCATTGCAAATTTTTTAATAGGATAAGCTTTCCAAGAGTTGAGAATTGCAAGAGGGTTATACTAATATTTAATAATAGAAGAGTAAATTACACCAACCCTTGATGGTTCTCTGAAATAAAATACATTCTAGACTTTGTTCTACAACCCTTTTTCACTTGTTGGTTATAATTTTCTTACATATATAAGCAATCAATGTTCCAAAGTGTCTTAGATCAGATTTGAGAATTATTGAATATGGAGGATATCAAGTCTTCACACTTGAGTAGGCAATTATGGAATGCATTCTTAAAAATGACTTACTTTTCTTAAAATATTGATGAACATTTTTTAAACGTTTCTACACATGTGTAGAAACAAGTGATGATGTTGTATCCTAATATCTAGATTTATCCTAAACTTCTAGTAGATTGTATTCTATGCACTTAGTAAAATAATCATAGAAGTATCTACAAATATTGAGACAAATGTAATACTAGAAATTTATGGAAATACCTAGACATGTGTGTTGTAGAAAGCTTATAAGTAAGAAGCAAAGCATTGTTAGTTGTTCTAGAGCTTGTGTTGTCGTGTAGCTCCAAACGCCAACTATTAGCGATTGTAATCTAATTAATTTTTTGTATTGTCTAAGTCTCCACTTCTATTTTCACTAAAACAACCTTCCCTTTCCTTAAATACTATTAGTGGCATCAGAGCTATATTCGGTCATACACTAAATGTAGGGGTCATACACTAAGCGTAGAGTATCACTTTTTCCATTTTTCAATTACCTCTAATAAATCTTTAATCTATACCAAACTATCTTGATATACCTATTGAGTTATGGCTAGAACTATTCAATCAATATATACCCATATCCCAATTTTCATCAACAACACACATAGGCAACTTTGACATGGCAACATTGCAACACATAAATTAAGTACATAGGCCATAGCTATTAGTAAGTGCTGGAAAAATTTCTTAAGCAAATGTTAACAAGTCAATCATAGTGCACATTCCACTGATAATAATAATAGGATGATCTAGTACATGAGATCTCACTTAGTGGTGTCTCAATATAATATATTTATGCAGGCATAGACTAACTTGCGAACTGCAACTTAGTTCGCATCCATGCGAACTGCATTATTAGCCATTCGATTGAGTAGTAGTTAATCTCATTCGTTAAATTTGTGACCGATTGTCGAGTTTCGTGGAAGTCGTGATCTAAAACTACGACTACTATGAGGAAACATTTTGCAAATTTACAAGTCGTAAAGCAAAAATCTAACCTCTAGTGAAAGATTTTAAACTGCTTGTAGAAGACATTAAAGAAAAATCACGACTTGTACACTTCAAAAATAAAAAATTCAGAAGTCGTTAAATGAAATAACGACTTTTATACTTCAAAAATAACACACTCAGAAGTCGTACATTCAAAATCCGACTTCTAAACAATATAAATAACACACCCATAAGTCATTAAAGGGTATCTTGACTTCTATAAAAAAGTTGTACGTTGGATTCACGACTTTTAAAAATGTTGAAACAGTAACTGGATACCATATTTTTTAATCTAACGATTGAGTCATACTTCACATTGAGGCGAACTAACATCCAGTTCAAATTTTAGCGTTTGCTATTTATGCAGCCTTATCCTAAAAACGGTGAAAGACTATGCCCATGATTTTTGGACCAATGACCTCTTGATCATTATGAAGCAACCTTATCGTGGTAGAGATTTTGACTCTCTTTCTGCCTTAAACTAATAATACTTTAACATTAATGGTTCGGACAATTATGGAAAGATGCGGCTGATGCAGTAGTGGTCACGATATGGTTTCAACGACCCCCAAAACCTCCATATATCAACAACATATATAACCATCACATTTCTAAATTTATCAATACAAATATGATCAACGCATTTCTAACATCATGAATATAAATAATTAAAAAGGAAAGAAAAACTCATAGCTTGTTTTATGGAGGAGTTCACAAACAACTAAAGTAGATGAAAACATACAAAAATCCTAATTAAATCCATTCAGTAGTGAACAAACAAATTCAAAACTCAAAGTACACATTAAATCAAGTTCACTAAAACCATTATAGACAACTAACTATTTCTATCAATTTCATTTCATTTATGAAATGAAAAAAACATGAATAAATCTAAGTAATACTTCAAAAAACCAAATGATAACATTAAAAAAAGAGTAAATTACACTGACACCCCCTGAGTTTTAGTGAAATTACACAAACCACCCCTCAGTTTTATATACCGACACAAACCTCCCCTATTTTTAAACTTTCATTACATTGACTACCCCTGCATAAGAAATAAGTGTAATCTTTTAAACAAAAAATGTGATAAATGCAATTAAGTTAAACAAAACATGACATAGTCTGTAGACAAGTCTAAATAATATACAAATCAATGTATCTTTATTATTTTTTGTTACAAAATGCATCAACAATTCTAAAGAAATATTGTTTAAATCGCTCTTATAATATAGTATAACGAACCAAAAATAATAAAAAAATGTTGACTCATATATTATTTGGACGTGTCTCCACAATATATCATGTTTTGTTTAACTTAATTGCATTTATCACATTTTTTGTTTAAAAGATTACACTTATTTCTTATACAGGGGTGGTCAATATAATGAAAGTTTAAAAATAGGGGAGGTTTGCATAGATGTAGAAAAGTGAGGGGTGGTTTGTGTAATTTCACTAAAACTCGGGGGGTGTCAATGTAATTTACTCTTAAAAAAAACGTGCCTCTAAGATGATAAGTGAAGAATCGATGTCTGAGAGAAGAATAGGGATGTTGAGTAGAGGTTCAAAGGACAACTTTTTGTGAAGATTGAGGAGAGATGAAGAAGCAGAGGGATTGATTTTGTGGAGACCAACGAAGAATAGTTGAATGTGATGTGTTGCGTGTATCTGAGTTATAGGGTTATTGAAAAAATGGCCAAAAATGACCGTGAAATTTTTTCATTGCAAACAGAAGACCCAGTTTTTTTAGTACCCTCAAATAGCTTCTACCAGTATTATATTGTTTATTATAACAGTCACATTATTGGCATGATGATACAACGATTAGCTAATATTTTACTAATTAAACTATACTATATATACACAGAGAGATGAATATTTGTTGTGACACGTAAGGGCAACTACCCCTGAATATTTTTCCTAAATTTATTAATTAAATTATAATTGTTTTACTTTTAGCTACACCCAAATGTTTTCTTCAAGAAAATACTCATCTAGCTCACGTTGTTTTCAATTTGTAGTTTGATACATATACAATATCGTCGTTCCTAAAGTTCTAGATAATGAATAAACTTCTCTTATATGTGTAGATTTTGATATTTTTTATAAGGATTTTATACTTATAAACTAAATTACAAGGATAACAGATTATCTTTGTCAAACTTTGTCGTTAAAATTCTAAGATCTTAAGAATTTTTATAAATCATTTAATATAGATAACATGTGTATATTTATGAAAAAACTTTACCTTATAAATTTCAATGAGCAAGATAAGATTAGCTTGAGATGTCAATGTCAACATTTTATTACTGATGTTGTTAGGCATTTATGTTTGAAAAACTTACAATCATCTCTACATTAAGGGCAACTTTGGCGATATGAGAAAAATAAATGGTTTAGCTACTACAAAATTTTCAGCAACAAAGACAACTAAACAAAATTATATAATTTCAGTTGAGTTTAAGACATTTTAAATGAATGTAATTTTTTTTTAACGTCTTTAATTTTTTATTATTGTTATTTAGAATTAATATGTTATTTTTAAACTTTGAAAAAATTATGTATATTTCTTCATATTTTGTTGTTATTCAGTTAATCTTAATTATCAATTATATTTAAATATTGTTATCACCTAAACATTGCATCAAGATTCATCATTGTATATATTATAGTAAACATAATATATTTATTAATATAAATATTATTATTTACAGCATATAACTTAAATGTTATAATGGTTAAATGACTAACTATGTTATAAACAATTATCAAGTTTTCTGTTTGAATCCTTAACCAACATATAATTTAACCAATGATTTACTAATTAAAGTATATATTAATTATTACATATGTTATAGTAAATATTATATATTTATTAATATAAATATTTACTTGCAACATATAACTCGTAATGGTTAAATGATTATGTTAAATGGCCTTAAATACTATTTAATATTATTAGTGTCTAATAAAAACTATAGTAACTAGTTAGCATTTCGGACATGTTCGTACTTCACATGCAGCTGAAATTAGTGTTGAAGGAAACTCCAAATAGTAAAATTAAAAGTGCAGCTCCACCAATGTACATCAAGAACAACAAAAACTTCATAATTGGTATCAACTAATACTTAAAAAAGCATCCACTAATTCTTTTTAATAAATACATATATAAAATTAAAATTCAGAGATTCAAATTTGTCTCTTATTCATTCCTTAGGATGGTTTTAGCTTGTAGTAAACAAAATCTCTGACCTAATATCCTTTTTCTACTTTACGTCAGCCACCACTCTTTTAGGCAGATCTCCCTTTTCTTTATTTTCAACTCTGTCTTCGCAATAATATTCTTTGGTTTCTCTAAATTCCTTGATAATGAAGAAAACTTCCACACGTTTAGCTTTTTATGAATATCATTTCGAGCCTTTTCCATCAACATGTTCCTCAGTTGTACCATCATAGTTCGCGATTACAATTCTGTTTGTAAATTCCAGAAGCATTAACCCTTGATGTATCCAAATTATCCTTAAGAGAACTAAAATTATGGGGTGAAAATCTGAGGTGAAGATACACGATTTAGGGGTTTAAAATTTTGTGTTTATCACTAGGGACAAATGTGATACCTACAGATGTAACACCACAAATTTTCCAACAAATTTTCAAATAGATATATTTATTAATAGTCAAACCCTAATTATTTGGTTAATCTTTATCATAGTTGTCTCTCAAAAATTATCTAGATATGCTAGATGGTTAATCTATGGTGATTATCTTATTTATCTTAGTTATCTTGAGATAAAACAGATTTTTATTATTTTGATAAGAATAAAATTTAAAATTAATTTTAAGTAGAAAATTAACCTAATTTGTAACAACAAGATATATGTGTTGAGTGGGGAGAGAATAAGAAGAACAACAAAAAAACACTGCAATTTGTAGAAGAGAAAGAGAAGAACACGGTAACCATTTTTTCATTCTTTTGTTCTTTTAATTCAATAAAGGAAGAATTTTTTTTATTGTCTTTTATTACTGTGACGTGATTGTGGAAATAAATAATCATATGCTATGTTGCAAGGCAATTAAAGTTACACAGGATATATGGTTACAAAACCATTTTGAATAAAAACTACTCTGTGCGTGACTTCATTCTTCATTTATCCCTCATACATTTGGTTTACCTTTCATACATTTATTTTGTTTGTTGTTCATACGGCATAATCATTCTCCACTTATTCTTCATTCTCCATTATTCACCCATGCTTCATTTTATCTATTAATTTATTGTATAATATAGAGTTTCAACACAAATATTCTATACTATATATACTACACATATATTTATATTGTTCTTGGTTTTGAAATTCTAAATAGTAAAAGTATATAGTTACTTATTTATTGTTTACTAACATGGTGTGGTATATATGTATTTATATTGTATAGAAACTGAAACTCCAAGTTCGTATTTTTTTATAAATTAGTGATCAATAATAGACTAATTATTAGTTTTAGGTAGAGTAGAATTTAATTTGTTGTTTTGGTTGTTATTGACATGTCTATGCGAAAAGACTCGAAAGTCCAAGGAGACGACGAGAGAACTAATTCAATTGCTATACAAGGAGCTTACGTAAACTCAGGTGAGGGAGAAGCATTAGATATAGTGATATTAGAATGTAGCTTTGGAGTCTTCAATGATACTCACTAGTTGGAGGATCCTTAGACTAAAATGATTAATGAAGAGTCAATTGTCTTGATTGTTATGGACTTCCTCATTTAATTATTTTAGTTATGAATATTAAAATATTGTGTCTTGATTGAATGATTATATATTTGATATTGATGGCTTACTGGTATGACCTTATACTATTATTAGACTACTATAATTAGTATTGAATGCCTATGTTTGACTTATCATAAAGATATTAATCATGATTAAATTCATATGTGAATGAGAATTATTTGCAGATACTTGAGAGCCTATGGCTATTCACACAATTGAAAGTGTAGTGACATTGAGATATTACCCGTTGATTTTGATCATTAAGTTATGTCTTGAGCTCGTCCTGAGGACATTTATATAATAAAAAAATTATATTGGGGCTGAGACCACTAACTTAGGTGATGTTATTGGAAATTGAAATTGAAACAATATTGATAAAAAGACTTAGTGGACTAACTTTGATCAGTGTGTGTACATCATTGCATTTTTAGTTGGAGTTGGAGAAAATGGAAAGATACGATGATAACAATATCATTGGGAATTGGATAGGGGCGGCAATGACAGTGACTCATCAAGAAGCCTTGAGGGATTGCTTAGGTGGAATAATCCAGTGACGGTCCGGTCTTATAAACTGTATGACCAGGATAGTCCTACATGAAAACTAAGCGGTCTCTAACATCCCCTTGCACATTTCATGATCGGTAGAGAGGATTCCTGCTTCGAACTGGGCTTACCACGTAAGCACTTCTAATAGAAGTATTGGAAATCAATAGATATTGTTACTTGTCGTTGTTAAGCAAATTTGTACTCTCGGTTGCTTTCACTAGGGTCTTCGCCTTCGGGAAATTCATGGTGATTATTTGGTGGAATTGCATGAGCATAGCATGAGAGATCACTTAATCATGGTGTATACATCTCAATACCTAATACAATAACATCATTCATCCTTGTGCATATTTGTTATGAGTAGAGATAATAAATTTTGTGTATATTGTCTAATTATGGCATTTCAATTGTTTGTGTTGCTCTAATGTTATGATTCTTTATAAATCCACTCCATCGCTTTTGCTTGATTTAATATCTTACCCCCTCTATGTTGTTTGTTTGTTTGTATGTATAAATGAATTGTAGGTGGAGTAGCTAAGTAGCTTGTTGAAGATTTAAAGTAGTATAGTTTACCTATGACTCACGAAGTCCTCTAGTTTTATTTTGTGTAATTGTGTTAGTACCCTTATGCTCTAGTAGGATTAGATGGTGATACATCCATATTTTCTTCTTATTTTAACATTTTGTTGATTTTATTAGAAAAGACAATATCTAATATTTTCTTGGGAGACAATGGTTTACTATACTGAAGGACTTTACTTATTACACATTTTATGAGGATTAGGAATAATCATAAAACCTCTTTATAAAATTTTCTTTATCTTGAATATTATTTAGTAAATCGTACCTCGAAATTATATATTTTCCTATGTGCAAATTGGGGTGTTACAACAGAAATCTTGCGGGGCTAGTGAAAGGGAAGAAGATGATACAAAGCGATGTCGTTTAAGGTTTAATATTTTTAAAAAGAATTGGAAATAACGTCATTCTGATAAGTTGGTAAAGCGTGTGTGAAAACTCAATTGTGTCTGACCTACTTACAAAATGAAGAGTACAAATATTTCATCAAAAAACACAACATCAAATTGGAATAGAGCACTTTTTCTGTGGTAGAACCATTTATTTATTCCAGTCATAACGATCAATTAATTATTAATTGTTTCTTCTAATTAATTAATTGTCGGCTTCGGAAATTTATTAAACCGTTATCAGTTATATTTTCGTTTTAATTCATAATAGTTGAAAAGTTACAAAATTATTATATAAATAAGGTGAAAGTTAGAATATAGGTTCTTTGGACTCAAATATCTAAACGTTACAAGTTATTCACTCCATTTCCACATATATTCATTTAGAATTAAAGAGCATTGCGCCATATTTATATGCTCCTATCTAAAAACGAGTTGAAGGAGGTTTACAAAAAAACACTAAAAGACATTCATTTTCATCACTAGATGGCACATTTTCTTTGACATGTACATCCCACACCTATTTTAATCTTGAGGGGACAGTTTCTAGAGGAAAGAGAAGTGCCTCATTTAATCTTACATTGTTACAAAAAGAGAAGGGGGAGATTTAGAATATGTTAACTACTTCATCTTCTTAATGTCACACAGTTATAAAAAAGAAAAAGAGACAATTTTATAAATAGATTTGGTTGCTATGATTTTGTGGCATATCCCATCTTCAAGTAGAAGTAATGTGTATCTCCTATTAAAAAAGTCTGACACATAATGAAATGGGGGATTCTCTTCTTTTTGGTAGTCCTCGTATGGTGCCACCATCGTTCTTGCTTGGCTTCCACTTTAATCCATCTAACCCACATCAACATCTCTACCTCAAATGGATCAAATGAAATATTCCTCTTGATATTGTTACATCCCATGGTATCATAGAATGGAGTCTCTTTCCTATTCTAAATTCTCATCTTAATTTTTCTTCTTACCAATTTATTTTGAAATATTTGTCTTGCTCACTTTAAATCTTGTGTTTGTTCCATTGCCTCAACCCCTTTTTAGACTACCTTCATAAACTTTCACTCTCACTTTACTAAACAAAAAAACCTTAAAGCCTCACTTCATTCATTCCTACAATGGACGAGTTTCAGACACCACTTTCCACAACAATAACAAAGCCAACCACCACTATAGCCACCACTGCTTCACGGGTAAGCCACTCACAACAAAACATGGGTCATCCCCAAAATGTTCTCTCTTCCGAACTTGGGGCCACAATTTATGCATATGAACCAGCCTCTTGGTGGATATCCCATGTGTTTCGTTCCCTTGGAGCAAAGTAATGTTACTATCTCCATCAGGCTAAAATATGGAAGAGGTTTAGGACAAAGATGTAGAAGATGTTACCCACTGCTAAAGAAGCTGTGTGTTTCACTGGCTCATACAATTAAAGAACTCATTCGCATGTTGCTAAAAAGTCCTGTAGAAGGCCCCACATCCCTCTTTGTCCAAATCTTTGCACCTCACAAACATCCATGTTTTTTTTTGCTTCCTCACGACCTGCACCATCAAGTTTGTTATTTTCCCAACTTTATATTAATGTATTGATTTGTTTATTTATTTATGTTTGCAAACCTGTTAGGAAATAACAATAGGCCAAAAAACTAGCATGAGTCCTAATTATCATTACATATAATGTTACAAAGTGTGACTAAATAAGTAATTTTATGGGAAGAAGGTCTACGACAAATACTGCCTCAAAGCTATTAGTTCTATATGAAAAATAAAAATGATTTTATCTCCTAAATGAATTTTATGGATTTTTTATAGTAAGGTCATGATTCGAGTCATCTCTAACTTCTCTGAAAATGAGAAAAAAGGTCTATGCCTCAAAGCTATTAATTTCATATAAAAATAATTCAAAACTATCTTACCACTTACTGAATTTTACGGATTTTTATAGTAAGGTCATGGTTTGAGACATCTCTAACTTCTCTAAAAATGGGAAGACACCGTCTCTAAGCTATTAGTTCCATTGAATTAAAACAATGATATATTATAAATATTTCAAAATCAATTGAAATCAACTCCACCAAATCCATCGATATTTTCCAAATCAACAAAAGTCAACCGAACTAATCTAATCATTTTCAAACCAGAACTAAGTAGTCTTGATTTCTCTATTGGATCTAGAGATACGTAGGAGCACGAATACTTTAGAGCGTGGAATCACCACATGTGGTCATGTCAGCACTTAACGTGCCACCTGATCAACTCTATTAATGTTAACAAACGGGTGAAGAATGAAGGGCTGATGTGGTTCTGTTTTGAAATTTTTTTGGACCAAACTGGTTATTTATATTTATTAGGAACTAAGTTAGTAACATAAAGAATTCATGTACTGAAATGAGAGTTATATTCATTTTTATATATAATTAAACTTCAATTTTATAGATGATTATACTTACTAGAACAATGGTTCCACATTTTGCCTAATTGGGATTGAGTTGAAAACCAATAGTTGTAACACCACTGCACTGCGTAACAAATGCATCAAGATAGAATTCCTAGTTGATGATAAAACCTAGTACAAGAGATATATTCCATTATTCCAATTTCTTGAATAATATAAATAAAATGAAGTATATATAAAATAATAGTCTAAATGAATCTATACATCTTTTTTCAGTAAAAAAATCTTCTTCATTATGAAATATTAATCCTTTGAACCACTCAAATGAACTTATACAAGCTAGTGGCACTCTTTATTATTCGGTATTTATTCTGAATTTAATAAAGTTAAAAGATAAAATTTATACAATATTGACAAATTTTTAATTAAAATTTTAAAATAATTAAGTTTTTAATTCATTTTGTATTACTTCATATTACAGTACACCCTTTTTAATTTGAATATTTACATGATTAATATTTGATAATATTAATTTTTGAAAATATGAATCACATTACTATGGTGATAACTTCATTTTAATTGTTGTAAAACTTTACTTAAAATATCATTATTATATTGCAAAATATATTTTTATTTCCCAAAATAAAATCCATTACAAACTTATTAAAACAAGTAACCTATGAAATAAACAATTTCAGATAAATATTAAATTCACATATAAAATAGAGTAAAAAAGTAAATACATCACAATATAGTAAGTTATTTAAATAAAGAAATGGTAGAATTAAGAAGAAATGATGGAATATGGTTACCTGGATTATTTATGCACAAAGGAGCAGCCCTCAAAGAGAAACCAAATAAAAAAAAATTGAACTAGGAAAAACTCGGCCCGAAATAAGTGTTTGGCCGAAGTATAAGATAGTTTAATGATTCAATCCCGTAGAAGTGATTTCCTTTTATACAAATAAAATGAGATTGTTTTTTTAAAAGTAACCTATGTGGGACTATTATTCACAACTCACATGCATACATAGTATACAAGAAAACTTACCAAATAAAACATAACAATTTCAAAGTTTCATCGCCGATAGGAGGGAGGTTATTAATAATGTTGAATCTTGAGAATACAAATCTGAAGTTTAATGTGATCCCGTTTTCTTCTAGGTGGAATAATTCTAAGATATTAGTCCATAATAGCTTGATTGAATATTGTATAAAATTAAAATTGCAATTCGTTACTCACAGTAAAGAAGAATATAAATCTTAGTCTTGAGTTAATAAAAAATTGGAAGCTTCAAGAATCTCGAAATAATCTTCACGTGGATGATATTTTTTGTTGGAGGATGAAGTTATAAATATCATTATGAACTATCCAATGGTACAAAATGTACGACTAGATTTTAACACACATGAACATAACAGTCGATCATTTTGTGGTAATTTCAAAATTTTCATGATGAATCTAATTAAGATGCATATATTGCACCACCTACTAGTCCTTAGAACAAATTGATGCACACATTGCAGGACATAATAGTCCTAAGCTATTTATTTAGCTAGAAGAAAAAAATAAGGGAAGGGCTATGGAGTGGAACAACATAGCTTGATCAACTACAGTGGAGGAGATTTTTCATGTTATATGGAATATGTTTCTGAATGAAATGGATGACTGAGGAAATATAGGGGGAAGTGATTGGTTGGATTGTGTAAAATATCTAGTTTTCTAAGACCTACATGCACTGAGTTTTAGGAAAGCCTTCGGAAATTCTCTCTTCTATTTAAGACATGGGCCTATAATAATTTGATCCAACTATATGTTCCATTCACATCAAAATATTGTAATGGTTAAACATTATTTAGGGAAAAAGAATTGGTCAATGTAATTGTAGAATTCTAGTACATAGGACTCTTGATCTCATGATATAAAATTCATGTGTAGCCCTCCCTTAATATTAAAATTTGATGTTACACAAATATATTTGTTTTATTAATGAGTATATCTAATTCTCTAAATTTAACTTCAACTTTTATTATCTGGATGTATCCTTATTTATGATCTAAATATACGTATGATCAATTGATCATGAAATTGAAGATGTGCATGTCTAATTTCAGAAAAGATTGCTTCCCCAAGCATGGTTCTACCTTCATATCTCTCATCTTATAATAGTGATACATTTTAGATCGACCTAATTTCATCACAATTGTTATTAGATTATTGTTTGGTTAGTTGACTTGAAATTTTAGCATAGGATCCTAAACAAATATTAGATCGGGTTCAAGTATATTCCAACTCATCCTAACATATTTAATTATTACTTATACATATAATAATTTAACTTTAAAGTTCTAACTCGAAAAGAAAGGAAGCCATCTTTAAATCATAATCCTTGTTGGATCGAAGACATCTTTAAATCATAATCCTTGTGAGATCCAAATAAAAATAAGAATAATATTTATTATTATTGATTAAAGGTAGATGTTATTCTTAATTAACAGGAATGTATAATAAATTATAAAATAATGTGCGACCCAAATAAGAATGAAATTTTTATTTTCCATTAAGATGCTCAAAGTTTGTAGATTTGTTGCTCATTGTCTCATTCTCTCGTCCATGTGAGTCTTGCCGACACGACGAGACACAATCCACGACAACACAGCCTATCACCCTATCATAGTGGCATGGTTTGTCTCATGGCAGTGTGGTTCGTCCCAATCCATGGTAGCTCCATCATCGTCCATGAACTATCTCTCTATATGAAGTTCTCTATTCAGGACAACTCATCACAACCTTCAATTCGCTTAGGGAAGGTTAGGACTATAATATGAGAGATATAAAATGTATTCAGATTTTTTTGTCAACCCCACCTATCTTCTGAGTCGTTATGTTTTATTAATGATTAACTGTTGTCGAACATGAAAAGACACTTTCAATAGTAGTTAGTCTGAAGTGAATGTTTTGGAAAAGGTTAGCTTCCATCAAAGGACAATTGATCGATGTCATACCCGATACAAATAATATAACAATTAAAAACTGCAGTACTAGGAAGTGACTCCTAGGTCATTTCCCAAATATGATCTTTCAAGCAAAGCTTCAAACACCTTACACTCACACACAAGGGGGTTTTTTGTTGGATAGTATGAACATAAATTATTTTCAGAAACAGTAGTAAATAAGGAATGTGATAAAATGGTTAAATCTCTTTGGTTCGTTTGTTCATAATTCAATCCTCAGTTTCAAAAGATTATTTCACATTCCAATTATTAACTTCCGAATTTGTTGAGAATCAATTAACTAAGCGATAATCAATTCAAAGTTCCAAAACCTAAAAGGAAAATGAAGAAGAAGTGAAAACCTAGCAGAGAAAAAAGAGGGGAAAGCGAAAATGACTCGTGTTTCAAAATGAGGGAAATGTAAAGTATGTGAGTGGAATTCGGGTTCCCTCTTTTATAAAGAGTAAAACCGAAAATGAGCCATAAACAATGGGCCCAAAATTAAAACCGAATTTACAAATAAAAAAATCCTAAAATAAAAATACAATCTTCACTTCAACATATATCCTCCACTTCCATAATGCCCAAAATGTCACTAGGGTCAGATATGATCTAAAAATGATAATAGATTTAATCAGGTCAACTAATCCCAAATTAACTCATTTTAGGAATGGGAATAAAGTATGTCCTGGTGTGAGGAGAGAAGTTATCTCCTCACACCCACTTATTAATAGACACTTGTATTCTTTCAATTTTTGTTTTCTTATTTATTATAAAAATAGGTAAAAAGTAACTACGTGTCAATGCCTAACTGGTGTAAGGAGAGAAGTTATCTCCTCACACCAGGAGATACTTCATCCTCATATTAGTCCAATAAAGCCTAAAACACTAAACCATGTGAAACAAAGTCAATTAGGCACCAAGAATCATCAATCATGCTAAATTAAGGTTATGAATAATGTGTAATATATTGCTTATATTGTTCATCAACTATCATAATAAACGTATACATTTCAAGAAATTGGTGTCAAAATAAATATATATTTTTTAAATAAATTATATATTGCATTTAAAAATGGTTGGTGGCTAGTGCATAAATTTAAGATGATAAACATTGACCAAACTAAAGACGAAACAATCCAACCAATTATATAGGCAAAATATATTACAATGATAAGATAATAAAGACCAATATAATTATTAACAATATAAACATAAATTATAGATAAAATCAAATAAAATGAAAGTAACTAAATACTAGATAAGATAATATTCTTTCTATCCAAATATTATCTAACACTCCCCTCAAGCGCAAACATAGTAAACTTTAAGCTTGTTACACATAATTCATTTAAGAAAGAAAATAGTAGAATACTCATATGGCTCCACAAAAGAGTCAATGTTAATATAATTCATCATTGTGAGAAAAGAGACCACCAAAATGATGTCGGTGAGAAAAGAAATAACCAATATAATTACCATCGGAATGATCATTGCTGAGAAAAAAGTGATCACGAGAATGAATGTCGGTGGAATAGAATACAATGATATAATCACCAGGAGAATAATCATCGATGAGAAAGGAATTTACTACTAACATAACTCATCAATGGGAGATAAGGCACTACCATAATAATTATGTGCTTATTTTGATGATTTAATATCACAACTATCTTCATAAGTAAAATACAACTTTATTGAGTTTGGATTCAAAATTAACAAGTTGGGACTTGGTAGCTTTGAGCCTTTATATTAGAAGTATGGTAGTCAATACGCGGCATCAGAGACTTGTGCTGCAAACAATTATGAGTTTAAAAACATATTAGTAAGCTCTAGACGAAGTAAAATATGAAATTTTGGAGATTCTACAATGAGGCAACAAAATAAACATTACGTGTAAAACAAAAGAAGATGCTAACTTTAAGTAAAATACATATAATCTCTAAATTTTAGATGATGGGAAGGACTTCCTGAATTTCAAAATAACATTAAATGCTAACTTGGCTTTGGAAAACTAGACAAGTAATAATAATAGAAAGTAGATACCGTTAGAAGATATCATTAATGGCATTAGTACCATTAGAACAACATCCTCATTATTGTATAGCACTAGTAATAATGTTCCATAGCCTAAAATTGCTTGTGGAAAGTTCAACTTATCACAACATACATATATCAATAGTAATCACTCATTTCAGTTCCTCAAGTGTTTCAACATTACCGACTTAGTTCTTAATAAATTTAACTTCCCATTTTAGTCCCCATTTTTGCAACACAGAATCACATTAGTTTTTCCATCTTCACCCGTGTTTTAATATTAACAGAATTGATCACATGGAACGTTAAGTGCTGACATGGCCACACATGGTGATTTCAAGCAGACAAATTTTGGAAACTTATCAAAACAATGATGTGTTGAGAAAAAAAGACCATGTCATTTTGTATCATCTTCTTTCCTCTCACCGACTCCAAGAAAAAAACACTCATTTTAGTCTCTCAACATTTCTATAATACCATATTAACCCTATATCCTTTTCTTCACCCAAATCATTATTAAAGAAATAACCATATCAAGAAAGTGTTACCTAAGACGAATGACATTAAAGGAATGTAATAATTATATAAATAATATCACAAAACTCAAATGCTCAATAATAGAATAATTCCGAAAATTATGAATAAACTCATCATTATCAATTAATAATCAAAATGTTAATACTGACACACAATCACTATAAATCTAAGGCATAAAATATTCAATTAATCAAGGAAGATAATGTCAAAAGAGTGGTGGGTTATGAGATACACAACAACCAGAAAAACAAATATAGACTTGTCCATTCGAATGGGCTTAAATGTTGATGAATATCATTATTGACTCATAAAAACTACACTATTTAATTGACATTTCAAGCAGGTTCACATTTCACATGCAACTGAATTTAGTCTGGAAGGAAACTCCAAACTATAAAACCAAAAGTGCATCCCCGCTAGTGTACATCAAAAACAAGAAAAGCTTCATAATTTGTCTTAACACATACATACAAATCCATTCACTATATGTTTTTAATAAATAAATATAAAATAAAAACTCAGAGATTTAAATATGGATCTTATTCATTCCTTAGGACAATTTCAACTTGTATATAACAAAACCACACACCTGCTTTTCTTTTTCTACTTTGTGTCATCCACTTCTTCTCTGGGTACATTTTCCTTTTCTTTATTTTTGGATCCATTTCTGAAATATTATTCTTGGACTTTCCTAAATTCCTTGGTAGTGAAGAAGACATCCATTCACAAAATATCATTTCAGGCATTTTCCATAAACATGTTCTCAGTTGTACCCAAATTCTACAATGATTAACCCTTCTTGTATCCAAATTTGAGAAGTATTAATAGACGAGTTAAGATAGAAGGACTAACGAGGCTCTACATTACAAAATTTGGGTACCAAAATAAGAATTTAAATTTATTAGGATCTAAGTTGGTAACGTCAAAAACTTGAGGAACTAAAATGCATAATACTATGAATTTTATAGATATTTAAACTTAAATTTTATATATAATTAAACTTAAATTTTATAATGGTTCCACATTTGCCTTATTGTGCCTGAGTTGAAAATAATTGTTGAAACACCACAACCCACTATGGCCAATACATTAAGATAGAATTTGAAGTTGTTGATAAAACCTAGTATAGGAAATATATTCCATTGATTCCACTATCTTGAATAATATAGATAAAATAAAGTGTACATATATACCAGTAATCTAAATGGATCTATACATCTTTCTTCAGTATAAAATATTAGTTCTCTAAACTAATAAAATGAACTTATACAAAGCAACTATCATCCTTTATTTTGGTACATAAATTTAATAATGTTAAATTATGTTTATTTATACAATATTGACAAATTTATAATTAAGTTTTTACTTTACTATGATATAATCGATACTATGTTATACCCTTTTTAATGTGATCACTTGATGAATATTTGAACAATATTAATTTTTAAAAACATGAATGACGGAACTGTGGGATTTCACTCTTGCAATTCAATACGGATGATTTTATTTAAAATCATTTTATCATATTTCAAAATAAATTCCTATGTACCAAAATTGAGACAACTAGAAACTTATTAAAAAAAATGATACTTATGAAATACACAAATTTAGATAAAATTTAAATTAGCAAATAAAATAGAGTAATAAAGTAAATACATCACAATATAATAAATGATTTAAATAAATAAATACTAGAAATAATAAGAAGTAATGTAATATAGTTACCTCAATTACTATTGTAATTGAATATTTGTCTATAAATAATAAACCACGAGGAGTAGCCCACAAAGAGGAAGAAAATAGAATAGTTAAACTACGAAAAATATGGCCCAAAACAAGTGATTGGCCGAAGTATAGGATTGTTTGATGATTCAGTCACTTAGAAGTCATTTCTTTTTATACAAAAAAAATTGTGATTACCTTTTAATGTTAACATATGTGGGACTATTATTGTAAACACATATGCACTCATAATATACAAGAAAACTTCGCAAATTAAACTTAAGAAATTCAAACTTTTATCACTAAGAATGGAAGGTTATCAATATGTTGACTCTTAAGAATGAGAATATAAAGTTTAATGTGATTCTATTTTATTCAAGAAAGGATAATTCTAGAATATTGGTCGAAAATTACTAGACTGAATATTGTTTAAAGTAAAAAAATGCGATTTGTTAATCATGGGAAAGAATAATTAAAATATTAGTCCCGATTTGATAAAAAATTAGAAGATCATCAAGAATATGGAAAAATTCTTCCCGTGGGTGATATCTTCTTTAGGTGGATGACATTATACATTTTATCACACGTGAATATAGGAGTCGATCATTTGATTGTAACTTCATAATGTTTCATGATGAATCTAATTAAGATGCACTACTTGTTTATATGAGACGTGGAGGGAAATACATGAATTTGATGCACACATTAATGCATGACCTAATAGTTCTGAGATATTTATTTAGGCTAGAAGAAATAATAAATTAGGGGCTACTGAGTGGAACAACCTCGCGTGATCAATAACAATGGATGAGGTTTTTTATGTTATATGGTTCCATGTTATGGGAAACACGTGTCTTAATGAAACAAATGAGTGAGAAATATAAGGGGAAAAGATTGCTTGGATTGTGCAAAATATCTAGTTTGCTAAGACCTACATGCACCAAGTTTTAGGAAAGGCTTTGAAAATCTCTTGTCAATTTAAGACGGAGGCCTATAATAATTTGATCCAAATATGTGTTCGATTCATAGATCCAAATATTGTAATGGTTATACTTTATTTAGGACAAAGGAATAGCTCGATGTAATAGTATAATTATTGTATAAATGAGTCTTGATCCCATGGCATAAATTTGATTAGTACCCATACCTGAAGATGAAACTTTGTCTAAATTTAACTTCCATTTTTCTTGTTTGGATGTATCCTTATTTATTAATTGTCTGAACCTTACTTTCATAATGGACTCTTCCAAACATAGCGTCAAGTGGTTGTCAATGTTCATGAAACCTAAAATGGATTAATCAATGATGAGCTTTGCATGCTCTCGGCAAAAGAAATTGAAGAAGATAAAGACAACAATGCTATTTTTTTTATCATTTATTATCATTTGCTCATTGAAATTCATCAAGCCATTGCCATGCCATTTTGTTGATCTCTTTATATGGTATGTGGAGCAAACGCAATATCGTTCTTCACACTAGAAATAATATAAAGCCGCACTCTCTGTGTCCAAAAAAATATTAAGATATTCATCTTAGTCGAGAAGTTTTGAAACATGAAAACCTATTTCTTTCATGACTTCTAACAGCTCGAAAACCACATAAGTATATGTTTCCCTTAATATGGTAAATTGCATTGCTAGTATTGTGAATGATTTTATTATGATAAGAAAGACTCAAATCATAAACAATAAGATAAAATCATGTCAATCCTAATTGATATTCTTGGATACTTTAAGTTAAATCATAGATATAGTAATGATATCATAATATCCAAATATCTTCTAGGATATTTGAAAATACCTTCAGATAATCTTCCCTCTAGTATAAGATTGAACTAAACTTAGTTAACATTTAAAGTTGAATGGAGTATGTGATTAAGACAAAAAACGACAAAGTGATGATGACCAACTTGAAATGCAATCAACTCCAAGGCCCGACAACCACAAAAAACCCAATCAATACTCTATCAGACTCCATTCTATGTCACATCCTCTAATTCCTCGAAACTGAAATTTGTGTCACTACTTGCATTTTATCTCCTCGTTGGGAGCACCTCTAGTAGTATCTCCATGTCCTCAATTTCTTCTATAACTACAACAACAATACGTTAAAACATTTTTCCATTTTCGTCTCTTTTGTTCTGATCATGTGCATGACATGAGACATTTGCAGGTCTCACACCAATGTTTTCAGAAGCTATGGATTATTCCATGATTACGTGCATCAAAGCTACCACTGGAACCTACCTAGAGATATTCAACCTTAACCTCCAATATGACTATTCCTTTTATGTAGATCTTTTTATAATTTTCTCTGTACCTAGTAGCATTTTCACTTGCAATGGACTCGTCTCATTGACATTCACTGATTCCATATTTTTGGAACAACTTTCATTAGTTTATCTACCTTATCTTAATATCCTGTATTTTGAAATCGATTATATGGATCAGGCTATTAACACGCTTTTGTCAAGCTGCACAGTTCTTAAAGCATTGTATCTAACATTTATTACTATGGATTGAAAAACATCAAAACTTTGTGTGCCTTCTTTGTTGAAGAATTTAACCTTAACAAATAGAATTTACTCTGAATCTAAGGAGGCTATAATAGACACACCTTATCTAGAGTATCTTTGTATCTCAATGGGAACTACCTGGACTAATTTTTCCATTATCAATATGGAAAACCTGGAGGAAGCGCATGTTGATCAAAGGTGAACTAATGTACAAGAAGATGGCCATATTGTTTTTCCACTCAAGTTTCTTAGAGACCTCAATAGAACACAAGTTCTGGAAGTTCTTGTCTTGTTTTACAACTGAGATGATGTGATTATTTTCATTAATTAATCCTAGTGTTTTTCTTAAATTTGTATTGTAACTGTGGTCATGGTTTTATTGCGATTACAGTCATTACGCAAGTTGTTGTAATGTGAACTTGTTTATGATTAAAATATATATTTTAATTTAATGTGGTCCAATGTGGTAGTTTTGCAGCCTCACATCGTTATGTCCTTGTCATCTTGGTTCGATATCAAACTACAATTGCATTGTGATGGGACTGTGGTAGTCACTACAACCACAATATTATAGCTAGTGATATGGTCTACAATTTAAAAGCCAATAATCTATATTTCTTCATGAAATGTTGATCCTAACAAATTAATGAATTTCATTATAATTTATTAATATAATTAATTATATACTTGTTTTGTTATTATGCTTACAATTTTAGTCTACTCTTTACTTTTAAAAACAATGCTTAATATGGGCTCCACTTTAAGATTTTCGAATGTTATATGGTCCATCATCTAAAGCTAAGTGATCCGGATGTGAAGTCCAAATTTGTAGTAAACGTGATTGATAAATGTGGTATGTTTCAGGTTTTTATAGTTCAGAGTTTGCAGTTTTGTTGAGTCCTAAATTTTAAGTTTAAATCTATGTTTTTTGCTGCCATTTTTTTGAGTAATATTATCCTTTATTTACAAAAAAAAGTAACTATATATAAAAAGTAAGAGACTTCCAAAATGTTTCCCAGTGTCTTAGATCACACCTGATAAGTATTGCGTTTCAAGGATATCATGACTTTACAAACTAAACGAGCAGATATTTATTGCATTTAAAATACAAGAAGGACTAGTTTTGAAAACAATGAAAATTCATACTGATGCTTAATTAAGTTTAGAGAAAAAACTATTGATATACTTTTAGTATTTTCAGTAACACGTCAAAGGAAGACAAGCTACCAACAAGTACCTTGCTTCACAAGCCACTCATCACTACTCACCAACAAATGAATCTAGTATGCCTTTACTTCTCCAATTCATGCTAAATGCACCTGGATACATTATAGTCTTCTCATTCATTGATGAATCAAACCATAGATTAGATGCATTTTCATTTCTTGTTAACCAAGAAAACTGATTATGTTATAAACAATTTTCTTTTCTTCTTCAGTGTATAAATACACAACTATGTACATTGAATTCAATTGAATAAATAAGATGAATTCTTCTTCCTGTGGCAAATTGCAATATGGTATTAGAGCTTGTCTCTGATTACCAAAGCTGTGCAACATATCTCAAATCTCTCAAAATTTTCTGCAAATTCTAAAAATTCCTTCTGCATTTTTTTTCTCTGGATTCACTATGACGAATCAGATGAGTTTTGAATCAGATCGAGAAGCCTCTTCATTCCTCAATAACAATGATGTTTAGAGTACATTCTACTTGCATCCAGGTGAAAATCCAGGAGCTGTCCTGGTAACATCTTTTCTTGATGGTGTTAATTATCATGCCTGGTTTAGAGGTATGAAACGAGCTTTACTTTCTAAAATAAGTATAAATTCGTTGATGGAACAATTGTTATGCCTAATTCAATGGATCCTGAGTTTGATGTGTGGGAATGATGTAATAACATGGTGGTTTCATGGATTACTCGTTGTTTATCTCCAAGCATAGCACAAAGTATGGTGTACATAGAAAATGCAGAAGAGTTATGGTTAGATCTGAAGGAAAGATTTTCTAAGGGAGATTATTTTAGAATGTCAGATGTTCTTCAAGAACTTCATTCAATTAAACAAGGTGAGAGGAGCATTTCCAATTACTTCACAAATTTAAAAATTCTATGGGAAGAATTAGAATCATTGAGATCATTACCTTCATGTGTGTGCATTGTGAAATGCAAATGTGATATGATGAAAACTGTAAAAAGGAAGAGAGACATTGAGTATGTCGTGTGTTTCTTAAAAGGTTTAAATGATGAGTTTAATACCACTAAGGCTCAAATCTTGTTAATGGAGCTCTTACCTTTGATAAACAAAACTTTTTCTCTGCTAGTTCAGCAAGAGAGGCAATTAATTGGAATGAATCTCGTTGCTCCTAAGTCAATGATCAATGCTGCTGAAAGATCTAATTTCAGATCAGGAAATAGAGGTGGATTTGGAAGAGGCTTTGTGCAAAACAGAGGAAGATACAATGGTAGAGGTTATGGAAGAGGAATCTCAACCAAAGTATGCACTTATTGTGGAAAATAAAGGCACACAATTGAAACATGTTATCTCAAACATGGCTTTCCACCACATTTCCAGAGCAGCAGAGGAAAACAAAGCACTGGTGATGTCAATAGTGCTACAAAAATTGATTCTGAACCAGAAGAACAAATGGATTCATTGCCACTTGGTAACCACAAACTCTCACCCATCCTTAATTTTAGTGCTGAGTAACCATAAACTTTCACCCATCCTTAATTTTAGTGCTGAACAATGTGATCAACTTGCAGCCTTGCTCCAAAACTCCACTGTGTCAAACACTACCACTCATAATGTCAATCAGATAAGTCATGTTCCTGATAGCGAGTTGCAAATTCACAAAGGTGATTGTTCAGGTAAATCAGAAAATTGGATCTTAGATTCTAGTGCCACATATCATATATGTCATAACCCTTTATTGTTCATGTCCTATCATTCTATTAAGCATATCCATGTTAAATTGCCTAATGGAACTATCATACACACAAACTACTCTAGATCTGTAAAATTTTATGATTTATTAATACTATATGATGTCTTGTTCATTCCTAGTTTTAAGTTCAATCTCATCTCAATTATCAAATTAACCAAGTCTCTGAATTGTCAACTAATTTTTTCTGATTTAAAATGTGTAATTCAGGATATGATTACATTGAAGATGATTGGAACTGCTGAAGTGAGAAATGCTTTGTATATGATTAGCACTACTTTTTTCCAGGCCAAATCCAAGATTCAAAAACGCAATGTAAACACTGCCTTTCAAGCCAAACATAATAAGCCTCAGTTTGATTTATGGCACTTTAGACTAGGGCATCCATCAATATCTGTGTTGCACAATGTATGTAAAACAATTTCATATGTAAAAACTGATAACAAGATAGTTTGTGATCATTGTTACTTAGCAAAATAGTCTAGGTTACCTTTCTTGAGTCATAAACATAGAAGTCCTGATTTGTTTGCAATTGTTCACATGGATATATGGGGTCCTCTTCCTATTAGTTCAATACATGGACATAAATATTTTCTTACAGTAGTTGATGATCATAGCAGAAACACATGGACTTTTTTGATGAAATCAAAAGCTGAAACAAGAATCTTGATGAAAAACTTTATAACCTTTGTTAAGAACCAATACAATAAAACAGTAAAAATATTAAGAACTGACAATGGAATTGAGTTCAATGATTCGCAGTTTTTTAGCAACTTGGGCATTATTCATCAAATCTCATGTACTGAAACTCCTCATCAGAATTCAGTGGTTGAGAGAAAGCATAGACAACTTCTTAATGTCACTAGGGCCTTGCTGTTTCAATCAAATTTGTCTCAAAATTATTGGTCCTATGCTTTACAACATGCTACTTTTCTCATAAAAAGATTACCAAGCAGAATTCTTGAAAACAAATATCCTTATGAGGTTTTGCATCAAACAAGTCCTAACCTATCTGATATTAGAGTCTTTGGTTGTCAAGCATTTGCCACTACAAGAACTCATAACAGATGAAAACTAGAGGCAAGGTCAAAGAAGTGTGTGTTTCTAGGATATAAATTAGGAACAAAGGGCTTTATTCTTCTAGACTTGCATAGTAGACAAATTTTTGTATCTAGAAATGTTATATTTCATGAAGATATTTTTCCTTACATTGTGCACACTGAATTTAGTACTGATACACTACCCTCATCCATTCTTTGTGATACTAGCAAGACCAATGATCTTTCTTTCCTAGATTGTTATATTTCATGAAGATATTTTTCCTTACATTGTGCACACTGAATTTAATACTGATACACTACCCTCATCAATTCTTTGTGATACTGGCAAGATCAATGATCTTTCTTTCCTAGATATTAACCATATTGATTATTCAAACCCTAATAGAACATATTTGCACCAACCTATCATACAAACCTCACCTATACTTAGTGGACATTTATCACCAAATGAACCTCATCAACAAAACCATTATGTTTCACCTTCCTACCAATCCATACCAACCTCTAACAATATTCCAACATCAACTGAGCCTAGCACTTCTCCATTACCATTACACACCATAAAATCAGAAAGAGTAAGACATCCTCCCACATACCTTAGAGATTTTCACTGCAACATTCTCACTTCATCTCCTCCATCATCACAGAAAGGTATTTCTCATCCTCTATCCTCTGTTTTTTCATACACAACAATTACACAACCATGTCTTAGTCACATTTTGTCTATAAATACCAATGTTTAACCCAAACACTATAGTCAAGCTGTCAAATTTCCTCATTGGGTCAAGGCTATGCAAGCTGAATTAAATTCACTAGAATTAAACAACACTCTTTGGAGTAGGTTGTCACACTTACTTCAGGATCTGTTAACTTTATTTAGCCTTGAACATAAGTTGCTTAAAATAGATGCTTTGATATGGCAAGTGAGATAAGGTGTAGATTATATTTTTTAGTTCACTTGTCAATAACTTAAGAAGAAGCATTTTGGATCTTTAAATCAAGTTTTAGGTGATCAAGCTAAAACCGCATTAAGAACTTCTTAAAGAATCAAAATTAACCAAAATTAATAACTTGAATACATTTTGAATTTAAAAGATCTTACAAATGAAGAAAACAAATAACATTACACCATAATCCAAATCAATGTGTAGGAGCAGTAGCCATCAATCCAAGGATGAAATGCTTTTGGAACCAAATGAGATTACAAAATTAAATTTTGAATCACATTTGCGAACTCCTTTCTCCTCTTGAATTGTAAGAGAAAATTACAAAATTTACCTAAGAACTAGCTTGGAACCGTGGCCCCAAAATACAAGAGTTGTAGGGAAAAGTGTTTTTGAGAGAAGAAGTGAAGAATGGTAGTCCTTTTTGAATGGTGAAAGAGGGCCTCTATTTATAGGCAACCAGATCACCGTCTGACCCTCTTAGTCCATGTTAGGTGCACCAAACCCTTACGCACGAGTTTGATTCTTAGCCAAGCAACTTAGTTAGCTACTTGTTGTTGACTCACCAAACCCTCTTGTGAGCTACTTTTTCAGGCTATTGTGGGCTATTCTGAAAATTATTCAGAGTCTTTGTCAAGTGAGGTTATGCTTGATGCCATCATTGCTTGGTGGCTATGTCAACTTAACCACTTGCTGGGTCCAATCCGCCTGGCTGCTTGGGTGGCACTGCTCAGCTGCCTGTTTGGGCAGCTTGTCTTGCTCTGTCTAGGTGTGTGGTTCCAGGTTGGGCGGTCCAGATGCACGTTTAGTTGGTTGCGTCAGCAGGTTGGCTTATGCCAGGGTTGAGTCTGACCGTGTCAAGCTTGTGTCTGACCGAGTCATGTTGTTGCATGTCAGTTGGGCGGTCCTATTATTCCACGTTAGGCTGCTTAGTGAGCATCTTCATGTTTTTGGTCCATGTTTTTGGTGAAGCACTTAACTTGCCATATGTGCAACAAAAGTGGCTTATGTGGACACCTCCTTGTTTGACTATTTTTCTAATTTTTCTCCTCTTCGATTTTTCCTAGAAAAACTTCAAGCAAAGATTTGGAAAAGAGGTTGACAAAATATACAATTAAACTATGACAATCTAAAAAGTGTTGAATTAAGTTGGTTTTTCATGAATTACATAGGATAAGTGTCATAAAAAGTGTATGAAAATTATGTACTTTGGGCACTTATCAACTGCCCCAACTTAAGAATTTGTTTATCCTCAAACAAATGGCAAAGCACATATGAATTGTTTATGGCTAACTTTTAAGATTGAATTGACATGATTTCAAATTTTTCTTAAGCATGCTCAAATATTTTCAATGAGATTTTTGAAGATTTATGAATTTCACACATAATGATTCAAACGTAAATCTTATGTTTATGTTCATCAAAAAATGTGTAACAAAACCAAAACAAATAATTTTCAATCAAAAAGTGTTTCATTGTACACTCAAGTTCAAAAATAGAAATTTTCAAGGGATGTAAGTATTTCACTCAATTTTCAACCATTTTTATGTAGTAATTGGTACCTGTTCTTTGTCTCACCTATTCTCTTAAAATTTCATTTTCATTCAAGGATCACTAAGGACTTGTGAATTATGATCTGCCTCATCCTCTTATTACCAACCGTGTAAATTCTACATACGAGATGCTTCCATCACGTTCGGGCCGACGCCCTGTTGTAATGAGGCTAGTCTTGAAAAAATCATGGTTCTTCATGGATAAGAAAATTTATTTCAAGAGAGCAAGAATTTTTTTATTTTTTATATTTAAAAAAATTATATCAATGAAACACTTCACTCTGCTTTTTCCATAATTCCTTCTATTTTTAGACAACTTTTGTTGTTTTTGTAAAGAAATTGAAAAATGTTTTTCACTTTTCCTTTCCAAGAAGCCAAGCCCACCAATTTACCACGAACATATACTTTTTCACACACTTTAACAATCCATGCTCTCTTAATTAGAACTTTTTGTTATAATTTTTGTTCATGGGTTTGTTTGAAAAAATAATTCACTTGCTTTGGTTCAAAGGTGCTTATCAAACGATGACCCTATTTTTGGTTTAGACATTTTGCCCATTTTTTGTTCAACTAAAGAATATACATGCCTTGATCCTTTCCTATTAATCTTATGCAATTAAGAGAACTAAAGACGAAAACAAGTTTAATTAGACAAAACAAATATTGATTTCTCTCTTATTCACATGTGTTTGGCTCACTCCCTCACTTGGTCTAAGTTTACACTTTTGTTTTCAAAAATTATTTGCAACAATCATGTTACAAAATTTTAAAAATTCCATTTGCATAAAATTTTATTGTTATGACATTATGTGACTTTTCACACAAAAAATGTGCTTAGCCATTTTTGAATCATGCAATCTTTGTCAATTTATTTCATTTTGCCAATTCAATTCGGTTTTGAATTTTTTATTTTTGTGTTTTTATGGACAAACAAATTACTTTCAAAATAAATGTACATCCTACAATAATTTATAATTTTCACATATTCATCAACCGTATTCCCCCTCTTTAAGTGATGCCTTGTCCTAAAGCCAATGATAAAATTGTGTTGGAAAGGAGATGTTTGATGAATATGGAAAATTATTAAAAACACAACTAAACTAAAAATTTGCAAACAATTAAAAAACACAATAAAATTTAATCTAAAATTAAAACAAGGAAGCAAATAACTAACCAACCACTAGGTGGCCTCCCAGTAAGCCCTCGTTTAACGTCAATAGTTTGATGTCTATTTTTCCGTTTGTAGAGGTTATTTTGATGCATTTCTGATGATGGAGCCTGATTCCTCACCTAAGTATAGGTTTAACCTCTGTCAATTCACAGTCCAAGTCGTTTGAGACTTTGGATCTTTCAATTCAGTTGCTCCATATTCATTAACATTCCTGACCACAAATTGTCCTGACCATTTGGCTTTAAATTTTCCTGGCAGCAATTTCAATCTTGAAATGAATAAAAGCACCTTTTGACCCTCTCGAGATGATTTGGCAATTCTTGTAACTTTTGGAGCACCTTGTTGAGATTCTAATGAAACTCATTTATGAAGTTTTTTATTTCATTTTGGATGTCCAAATGTTGGTCCATTTTCCTGAAATGAAATCACACAAAGGAAATCTGTCTATTTCCAAAGAAAGATTAGTAAGAAAAAGAGATTGATTTACAATTTTTTTGTAATTTACATTTTTATACATATTAAAAATTAAATTTGTACAAAAAGCAAAAAGAAATTTTATGCACGATTATTAGTGATATAAAATACTGTATAATTTTTTTTCTTCTAAAAAGCAAATCCACGGCAGTGGTGCCAATTTGTTGAAAGCATATTTCCACAACAAAAATTCCCCCCTCAAAAAAAAATGTGTCACTTTGTCGAAAGGTTAATTCGAGTTGTTGCAAGCTATTTAATTAATTTTGAGTAATGACAAACTTTATTTAATTAGTGAGTTTATTTATTTCCTCCCTTTTCTGCTTCCTTTTAACCATACCATAAATGTCGGTCTCATTTTATTAAGTTAACCATACCAATTTCACGAAAGGTTGTTATCAAAGAATAATAAAATGAACAAAAGAATAAAGTTAGTAGTTAACTGTACCATGTCTTTCAAGGGTTGGTATAAAGAATAAAAGAATAAAGCAATAAATAAATGACATAAATAATAATAATAAATTGCCACTCGTCGGAGTAGGTTGTCACACCCTACTTCAAGCTACGTTAACTTTATTTAGCCTTGAACATAAGTTGCTTAAAATAGATGTTTTGATATGGCAAGTGAACTAAAGTGTAGATTATACTTTTTAGTTCACTTGTCAATATAGGAGCATTAGCCATCTATCCAAGGATGAGATGCTTTTGGAACCAAATTAGATTACAGAATTAACTTTTACATCACATTTTCCAACTCCTTTCTCCTCTTGAATTCTAAGAGAAATTACAAAATTTGCCTAAGAACTAGCTTGGAACTATGGCCCCAAAATACAAGAATTCAATAGAGAAGTGTTTTTGAGAGAAGAAGTGAAGAATAAAAGTCCTTTTGAATGGTGAAAGTGGTCCCCTGTTTATAGGCAACCAGGTCACCGCCTGACCCTCTTGGTCCATGTCAGGCGCACCAAACCCTTCAGCATGGGTTTGGTCCTTAGCCCAACAACTTAGTCAGCTGCTTGTTGTTTACTCACCAAAGCTGTTTGTGAGCTACTTGATCAGGCTATTATGAGCTATTCCGAAAAGTGCTTAGAGGCCTTGCAAGTGAAGTCATGCATGATGCCATCTTTGCTTGGTAGCCATGTCAGGTTGACTAGTTGTTGGGTCCAACCCGCTTGGCTGCTTGGGTGGCACCGAGTAGCTGTTGCTTGAGCAGCTTGTTCTTTAGTGGCCAGGCGTGGTTCTAGGTTGGGCGGTCTAGGTGCATGTTGAGCTGCCTACTTCAGCAGGTTGGCTTGTACCAGGCTTGAGTCTGACCATGTTAAGCTTGTGTCTGACCGATTCAAGTTAGTGAGCAGTTTCATGTTTTCGGTCCATGCTTTTGGCCAAGCACTTAGCTTGCCATGTATGCCTCAAAAGTGGCTTATGTGGGCACCTCCTTGCTTGACTATTTTTCTGATATTTTCTTCTCTTTGATTTTTCCTAGAAAAACTTCATACAAAGATTTGGAAAAGATGTGGACAAAATATACAATCAAACTATGACAATTTATCTAAAACGTGTTGAACTAAGTTGGTTTTGCATGAATTCCATAGGATAAGTGTCATGAAAAGTGTATGAAAATTACATATTTTTTGCACTTATCAGATCTTCACCCCCAAAATATTCATATCTTAGAAGGTGATAAGTGCCAAACATACCTAAATTTCATACAGTTTTATGGCACTTATCTTAAGCATAATTGAGAAAAACCAACTTAAAATAATACTTTTTGGATAAAATATCACAATTTCGTATGTTTGTGTTTCTATTTCTTTTAATGTGTTTTGCAGGATTTATAAAGAAAAAGAAAAGAGAATAAAGACTCATGGTCCAACAAGAAAAAAAAGTCAAACTCAAGGTGCACAAACAGGAAGCTTAGTGTGGACCACGTCACGCTGAGCTGAGCTAGACACCAGCCTGGCTGAGTCAAATCAACATGGCATAGACCAAGTTGCTCAAGCAGACAACTTAGTGGACCTACTTGACTGCTTAGCCTAGCACTAGACAAAGCCTGACACGGTCAGAACAAAAGCTTGGCACGGTCAGACATAAGCCTGACACATGCCCAAGATGCTCAAGCAGGCAGCTCAGCGGTGCCACATGTATGCTGATCGGTGAACCAGGCACCTGACCAGGTCAACAAGCACCTAGCCACGTCTCAGTCAGCACAGTCAAAGCTGCTCAAGCAGACAGCTTAGCGGTGCCACATGTGTGCTCAACGGTGTGCACCCAAAATTGACTTAGCCATCAAGAAACCATGAAGTCATGCATGACCTTACTTCAAGTATCCCACCATAGGCTTTTCAGAAGTAGCTCACCATAGCTGGTCCCGTAGCTCACAACTAGCTTTAATGAGTGAAGCTTAAGGAGGTGACAAAGCTACTTGACCAAGTGACCAAACCCATGCTGAAGGGTTTGGTCAGCTGCTGAGCGGTGCAAAGAAGCAACTCAATGGTGCCAGGGAAATTCTATAAATAGGAAGGTATTTGCTTCATTCCCTGAAAAACACAATTCTCTTCTTTTATTTTCTTTCTTTGAAGGCTCGGTTCATAGGAGCTTTTTGTAAGTAAGTGTTATAGTTTTTAGTTTATAATTCAAGAGCATAAAGGAGAAGGCAAATGAGATGCAAAAATTCATTTTGTAATCTCATTTGGAACCTAAAGCATCCAATCCTTGGATGGATGGCTCATGCTCCTAACAATTTCATTTGAATGTTGATCATGTATTTCTTCTTCTTCATTTATTCTAAATTTGTATTTTAATCATTCAAGTTGGTGCTTTGGTTAATTTTATTTGTTGGAGAAGGTCTTATGCTCTTTTTAGATTTATCACCTAAAATCTGATTTCAAGTCATGAAAAATTACTTGACTCAAACACATAACAAATAAACTAAGAAGTAGTTGTACTACTTAGTTTATTTGCCAAGTTAAACATGCTTTTCTTAAGATCTTATATTCATTACTACTTCAATATTAGAGTAGCCAAGATTAGGGTGTGACAACCTAGTCTCTTTGTGGATGTAATATTGTTTAGTAATAAATATAAGTGATCATCATTCTACCATTTTAGGACATACACTAAAAGGAGGATTTCAGACCTTGGTGTTTGAAGTTAATCAAAGTAAAACATAAGAACTTGTCTAAGTAGTTCAAATACATAAGAAGTTAAGAAATACTTTCATAATGATGTTGTCTCCTCAAGAATTTGTTAATACTTAGTTTATATTTCTTGTTAAATGTTTATATCAAAATTAAATCAAAAACAAAATATGTTTACTCATTATTTGTGCATTGACATATTCATATGATTCATTCTATTAGGAAATTCCTTGTGGTTCGATATAACCCTATACTATACTACAATTGAATCTTGAAAGAGGTGTAAATTGTAAAATAGTAAAGTGTTATCAATAAATTTATTTGTTGAAACACCTTTCAATATACAAATAGCAGGGCACTTCGGAACAGGCAGAGTAGACTTTCTGTTAGGATCCACTTTGATTTTTCTCCTGTCGCCTTGTTTTGTGCAACCAGCCTCCATCTTTTTGAGTTCTAGTTCATACACCCAATGAGGGTTGTGGAGCAGCAACTCGTGTGTGCGATTAGTCGAATTGGTGCAATGAAAGTCCATGATGGACACATAGTCCCTTATTCGAGTGGTAGGTGAATTAGACCCGTGCCATACACACTGTCCGACTGGTAGGTGAAAGTGACGACACATGTTCCGAGTGGTTGGTGAAAGTGACCCGTGCCTCGCATGAGATTCTTGCTTCAATCGCATTCCCTATTTCGGTGAACGCATCATAAGACGTCGACCCCTTCATGAAATGCCTCCATATTTGGAGGGGAACCCGAAATTGTTTTGCCATGATTTCCTGCAAAGTCTCAAGTCGGAATTCAACTCCTAGGCAATGTTGCCCGTCATGGCACGAGGACGTGCGCTGCACTTTGGTAGAAAATCATTTAAGGTAAATGCCTCGATGTTACATAGGCGTACCTTTGGGAAATGTTTAGGAATAATATTCCAAGCATTCCTGCAAAAGAACAGCTCAAAAAACATGGTACACACTCATTTTCTAATTTTCGGGAATTATGTAATGCTCGTCGCTTAGAAAAGTTACGAAAACTTATCGGCTTGGAGAAAATTCGTAAAACTTCGTGGACCACTAGCTCCCATTTTTATAAGCACGTGTGCAAAAACTTAGGGCAAAATTCGACCTCTAGCCTCAAAAAACCCAGAATGTATCCCTAGAGAAAAGGATGTCCAATGGTGCGGAGTGGGTTTTTGCATATTAGCCTACTATAGGAGGCAGCTGCCTGCCTGTCCATGCACCTTGGTGGGTTAGGATGGCATGCCATGGGACTCCCCCCCAGCGCCCCTTCAAGCTATTCCCGACATGCTAGTGTGTTTTTTCATGGCGTTGTGGGCAATTCGACCAAGTCATCTTCCATGCCGAATCATGGTCGTTCGTGGCTAGGTGCAGGCTGGTCGTTCGGAAAAATGTGTGCATCGAGTTGAACATATCCGGCACCTAGGACTCGTTTGGGATGCATCAAGGGCTTGGCTTCTTCCTCGTGGTCCAACTTGAAATTCTTGATGCGTCCCTCTCACTTGTCAAGGTTCCGGTTTGGTGACTCGGTGACGGGTTGGGTAGTTGTGGGTGGAGGGCATTCTGAGGCTTCTATTGTGGCCAGTCCTGCATGGAAGGATGTGGTGCTTGGTGAAGCCTTCAGGGGCATAGCCACAGCACGAAGGGTTGCAAGTCCAATCATCCGGAAGTGTGTTGCGGGCTGGTTTGCGCGGTTGCAGTCAAGGTGCGGTCGTCTGTGACGTTAGCAACAATGTGCCTCAGGTAGGCTTGTCCCTCGGAAATGTGTTAGCTGTTGAGGTACTGGATTGGTCCCACGGTGCGGAGTTGGTAGATACGACATCCCATGGACTTTCCGAGGGTTCAAGTGTGACCAGTCCTGCACGGAAGGATGTGGTGTTTGGTGAAGCCCTTAGGGGCACAACTGCAGCACGAAGGGGCGCAAGTCCAATCATCCGGAAGTGTGTCGCGGGCTGGTTTGCACGGATGAAGTCAAGGTGCGGTCGTTTGTGACGCTAGCAACAGTGTGCCTCGGTTAGGCTTGTCCCTCAGAAATGTGTTGGCTGTTGAGGTGCTGGATTGGTCCCACGGTGCGAGTTGGTAGTTACGGCATCCCACGGACGTTTAGAGGCTTCTAGTGTGACCAAGTCCTGCACGGAAGGATGTGGTGCTTGGTTAAGCCCTTAGGGGCACAGCTGCAGCACGGAGGGGCGCAAGCCCAGTCATCCGGAAGTGTGTTGCGGGCTGGTTTTCATCGTTGAAGTCAAGGTACGGTGGTGTAAGACGCACGCAATAATGCGATTAGTCGGTGTAGACTTGTCCTTAGGATATATGTGCGCACCTCGAGAAATATGTGGGCACCTTGGGAAATATGTGCGCACCTCGGGAAATATGTGCGCACCTAGGTGTATCTGTTGCCTATGAGACCCTTTTCGCCATGGAAGGACGTGGTGTTAGGTGATGCCCTGAGGGCTGAGCCACACCACGTAGAGGGGTGAGCCAATTCGTCAAAAGTGCGTTGTGGGAGGATTTGGCAGTCAGATAAATTTTGAACCTTGGTCCATATCGATTTTGGCGGTTACCTTTTCTGTTTGCGCACGACGTAGCGGATCCGGCAGCACCATGTGTTTCCATGTGCTTGCTTGCCATTGGCATTGCGGGGAGTGGTCTGTGTGGTACCATCGAGTCTGTCTAATGGGAGGGCGAGTGAGTGTCAATTGGGATGTTTTTGCTATCTGGCTCCATGATCATGGTCATCGAACTTTCAGCACACAACCCTTCCTATGTTTGCCTTGTGTCATTTCGGCCCCGACGTTCAATTATGGTTCTTGTGTTGCCTACCCGTTAAGTGGTATTCATGCGCCTCTCATGACCTGTTCCATCCAGACCCCTTCTAGAGGTCATTGGAGGATTCGAAAGTGATGCTTGTGATGTGTTAGCTGTGAATTGTGATGGCTTGTGTTCTCACACGTGTCTAGTGTTCCCTTGGATGCGGTGCATGCGGCGAACGCGGGCTGATGAGTCTGCCCCATTGGGTCCCTTTGATTTATCGGTTCCCTTGAATAACACTTTGTCGTGGTGTCGGACTTGCTTAACCATTTGCGGTGGCAACACTTGCACGTCGAGCAAAGTCGTTGATGGATGCTACCTGGTTGATCCTGCCAGTAGTCATATGCTTGTCTCAAAGATTAAGCCATGCATGTGTAAGTATGAACTAATTCAGACTGTGAAACTGCGAATGGCTCATTAAATCAATTATAGTTTTTTTGATGGTATCTACTACTCGGATAACCATAGTAATTCTAGAGCTAATATGTGCAACAAACCCCGACTTCTGGAAGGGATGCATTTATTAGATAACTCGTCGGATCATACGACCTTTGTGCCGGCGATGCATCATTCAAATTTCTGCCCTATCAACTTTCGATGGTAGGATAGTGGCCTACTATGGTGGTGAGGGGTGACGGAGAATTAGGGTTCGATTCCGGAGAGGGAGCCTGAGAAACGGCTACCGCATCCAAGGAAGGCAATAGGCGCGCAAATTACCCAATCCTGACATGGGGAGGTAGTTACAATAAATAACAATACCGGGCTCATTGAGTCTGGTAATTGGAATGAGTACAATCTAAATCCCTTAATGAGGATCTAGTGGAGGGCAAGTCTGGTGCCAGCAGCCGCGGTAATTCCAGCTCCAATAGCGTATATTTAAGTTGTTGCAGTTAAAAAGCTCGTAGTTGGACCTTGGGTTGGGTCGATCGGTCCGCCATTGGTGTGCACCGGTCGGCTCGTCCCTTCTGCCGGCGATGCGTATGCACTCCTGGCCTTAACTGGTTGGGTCGTGCCTCCGGCGTTGTTACTGTGATCATATTGTGTTGGCCTTCGGGATCGGAGTAATGATTAACAGGGACAGTCGGGGGCATTCGTATTTCATAGTCAGAGGTGAAATTCTTGGATTTATGAAAGACGAAGAACTGCTAAAACATTTGCCAAGGATGTTTTCTTTAATCAAGAAAGAAAGTTGGGGGCTCGAAGAATATCAGATACCGTCCAAGTCTCAACCATAAACAATGTCGACCAGGGATCAACAAATGTTGCTTTTAAGACTCCGCTGGCACCTTATGAGAAATCAAAGTCTTTGTGTTCTGGGGGGAGTATGGTCGCAAGGCTGAAACTTAAAGGAATTGACATAAGAGCACCACCAGGGGTGGAGCCTGCGGCTTAATTTGATTCAAGATGGGGAAACTTACCAGGTCCAGACATAGTAAGGATTGACAGACTGAGAGCTCTTTCTTGATTCTATGGGTGGTGGAACATGGCCGTTCTTAGTTGGTGGAGCGATTTGTCTAGTTAATTTCGTTAACGGACGAGACCTCAGCCTGCTAACTAGCTATATGGAGGTAACCCTCCACGGCCAGCTTCCTAGAGGGACTATGGTCGCTTAGACCATGGAAGTTTGACGCAATAACAGGTCTGTGATGCTCTTAGATGTTCTGGGTCACACGTGCGCTACACTGATGTATTGTACGAGTCTATAGCCTTGGCCGACAGGCCCAAGTAATCTTTGAAATTTCATCGTGATGGGGATAGATCATTGCAATTGTTGGTCTTCAACGAGGAATTCCTAGTAAGCGCGAATCATCAGCTCGCATTGACTACATCCCTGCCCTTTGTACACACCACCCGTCGCTCCTACCGATTGAATGGTCCAGTGAAGTGTTCGGATTGCGGCGACGTGGGCGGTTCGCTGCCGGCGACGTTGTGAGAAGTCCACTGAACCTTATCATTTAGAGGAAGGAGAAGTCGTAACAAGGTTTCCGTAGGTGAACCTGCGGAAGGATCATTGTCGAAGCCTCACAAGCAGTGCGACCCCGTGAATCTGTTTTACTCCTCAGGGGTGGCTAGAGTAGGGGTGGCTGGAGGTGTTTGGCACCTCGGTCCCCCTCGTGTTAGGAGGCGCCACACCCTCTGTGGTGTCCTCTTGGCCTAATAACAAAACCCCGGCGCGGAACGCGCCAAGGAAATTGAAATCGTTTAGTTCGCCCCCGTCGGCCCGGAGACGGTGCTCGTGCGGGCGGCGTTGCGACACGCTTATCCTAAAGACTCTCGGCAACGGATATCTCGGCTCTTGCATCGATGAAGAACGTAGCGAAATGCGATACTTGGTGTGAATTGCAGAATCCCGTGAACCATCGAGTCTTTGAACGCAAGTTGCGCCAAAGCCATTAGGCTGAGGGCACGCCTGCCTGGGTGTTACACATCGTTGCCCCGTGCCTTGGCCACGTGCTAGGAACCAAGCGGGGCGAATGTTGGCTTCCTGCGAGCAATGTATCACGGTTGGTTGAAAACTGAGTCTGCGGTGGAGGGCGCCGTGATGGATGGTGGCTGAGCTAAAGCTCG